>NC_067248.2:105080478-105380478 GCF_019359855.2 Lolium perenne
ACCGCACCTGACCAGCTTCGCCGACACCGACGCCCCCGTGCACTGCACATCATCTGCTTCACCGACCTTCTAGTTCGGCCGGCGCGCTGAACACTTCATCGACCTCCCAACATGTCCTTCTCCGACCCCCCAAGATCTGCTTCCCCGGCACCCACCGCAACAGCAGTCCCCTCGCCGACCTCCACGTCACCCGTAAGAATGCAGAACACGTCTAAACACCGCCCAGAAATAGGTAACCAGACATCCCTGCGCGTTTTGTTCTGTTAGGAGTATTGCAGCTGACTGTATTTCTGAATTCGTGCTATATTTCTAACTTACAAGTGCTTTCGTTGATAACCACCTCATCCTTTAGGTTTAAACACGACACATAAGTATGTTTTTCCGTGACCAAACCCACCCATTCGTTGAAACTCTACATGGTATCAGAGCCTAGGTTTCCTTCCTGCTAGCCGCCACAAACAGTACCAAACAAGTTCTTCCTTTGATCACAAAACCCACCGTTGAGATGTAGAAATCCAGGCGGCGGGAGGCCGCATCAGGTGCTCTGCGTGGGTTGCGGCTATCACACACAGCGATGTGAGCTGTGTGAGATCGGCGGCTGCTCGCGCAGGGAGAAAGAAGAGGGTGAAGATCGTTTTGGTTTAGAAAGGAGAGAAGAGGAAGTGAATCCGTGGCAGAGAGATCTGGATCCGTGTGAGGGGCAGAAGTTGGAGGCGTGCGGAGTGGGGCGAGCCTTTGAGCGCAGGGCGGAGCCGGAGGTTGGTGCTGGACGTTGACCAGCGCGAGCCGGTCGATGTGGCCAGGTGCGGTCCGCCAGGTTGGCCAGGGCGCGCAGACAAGGCGCCATCCGAGTGGAAGTGAGGAGAAAATGGAGATGTGAGGCTGTGAGGATATGTGGTGATGGAGTTGATGAGGCTGCGGTTGAGTCGTGATGGAGTTGATGAGGCTGCGGTTTAGTGGTGATGGTGATGGTTGTGGATATGTCCAGGGGAAAGGCATGCGTGCCTGAGGTGAGACTGGTTGAGGCCTGACCGGGGGATAGGCATGGGTGCTTGGGGAGTGGATGGTTGAGGCAGGAGTTGGCTGGGGTTTTTTGGGAGAGACGGAAGAGGTCAGTGGCCGGGCAGAGTGGAGAAGAGAGGTTGAGGACATTGAGGCAAGTGTGGATGGTTCTGCGGAACTTGTGTGGTGAGGCAGCCGGGGTTGTTGAGGACGTGTATGGTTAGGAGTTGTGCGTATCCCAGATGGTTGAAGCTGGATATCTTCGCTGCTGATGAAGAGATGAATCGAGATGACAAGATGATGGAAAGTGCAATGTTGTCATGTATCCTAGGAGTTATGCTGAATGTTCATTACTGGTAGTTGTCATATGTGTCATGTTGTTGTTGCAAGATGGCCATGGTTGTTTACCCTTGATCATCTTGAGGGGGTGTATTGGACCATGAGTGAGTTTAGTAGTAGCGCTGTAGTAATATTGTATCTAGTGTGAGGCCCATAGAGGCCCATGTCCAGTAGTATTGTAACCCTCACTCAGATGATATAAATACACAGTGTGGTGGTCTGAGTAACCTAACCCACCAATTCGCTGAAACTCTACAAAATATGAGCCACCAATCATGAGCCGTTGAATGCTCTACATGTCCACGATTGACAACAACAACAACAACAACAACAACAACAACAACAACAACAACAACAACAACAACAACAACAACAACAACAACAACAACAACAACAACAACAAAGCCTTTATTCCCAAACAAGTTGGGGTAGGCTATACAAGTCCACAATTGACACGATTACAATTTCTCACTATTTGGCCATAGGCTACTGCTCTAGTTACATCATGTTTGATATCTTTCTGCGATCCTGTATTACATGTTTATGCACGTCATAATGCTTCTACTACTATTTGGTGTCAATTTAATTATAGCAAAGCCGTGACTCGTAACTGTTTGTTGTTATTACACGTGCAGCAGGAACATCTTACACTCATAAACGTAGAGTAAAGCTCGCCTATAATCATGTAAGTACCTGCTGTTTTTTGTATATTGCTTAATGCAAACTTCTATATCTTGGATCCTGTTTCTGTTTACAATTGGCCTCTCCTTCATGCAGAGGAGAAACAGTGAGGCACCAGGTTCTTCTGTCCAAATACCCGATGAGGTCCGTGTGACTCAAAAAAAAGCTCACGTAAGTTCCCTGCTTTTTTTGGAATGTTAATTTACCTCCTGTGCATAGTTCAATTGCATCACTTTCTGTATGTTGCACTACCTAAGTTGCCTAATGGAATCTAATAAAATATAAACAATGACCATATGGAACATTGCACACTGCCTTTGACCCATCTGGCATCCGGCATGCCTGGGTATAAGTTACATGATTTGGCTATGTTAATACAAGTCCTGAAATTCTATTATGTTAATTTTTTGCCTGTTGCTTCATTGAGTTTGCCTGTTGTTCCATGGCTAGTGCATGAAGTTTGATAGAAATGATCCTAGCTGAAATGATGCACTTCGTGTTTTTTTATTGCTTTATTCCTAACCTAGCTTCCTATTCTACTTGAAACATGATTGCTTTATTCCTAACCTAGCTTCCTATTCTACTTGAAACATGGTGAAAAAATAGTTATATTACTTGTTTAAATGTCTACTTTGTTTTTCTGAGTCCCATTGACATGATGTGGTATATCCATATTCAAATGATCTGGCTGTTTATATAATACGCTCCATGTTCAATTTCTTCATTCAGTTTCTAGTAATCTATTATACATGATGCACATGGTGCTACTTGTTATATGCCCTTTTTTGTTTGAGTTTGATCATGAATTCAAGATTAAGCATTGCCTAAACGTTGACCAACGTAGGAAGATTCCCTCCCTTGGATATACGTTGTGAGATAGATGATGAGACCTCTATGGCAGCGAATTTATACGCGCTAGATAACACCCCGTTTAATTCGGTCCCGTTGGGACTCGAACCCGGGTGGGCTGGCTGCGCACTCGCAAGCCTTGCCACTGAGCTAGCACTCAGTTATCAGATTAAGCAATGCCTCGTTATGCTTAATTTAAATGTTATGGCACTTCATACAAGCCATACAATTAATTGTTGCATTGACCTTCTGCGATGTCGAAGGCACTATCTGAGTCATGCTTAAATCAATCATACATTATTTTCCTAATTGTATCAAATCCAACATGCACATCTTTTGACTGTATTTGGCTATTTGCTAGATTTCTTCTGTGCAGTGACCTGGCTTCGTTATTGGGCACATGATGTCTAGTTGCTTGGTTCATTGTATACATCATCGCCATGATCTAGTTTGGTTTGTTCTAAGAGGCATGTGGCTTAACTGGTTTCTTTGTTGTATCTGCCCATGGTTCTGTTGCCTGCCAAAACCCACCGGCGAGCAGTGGTTAAGCAACACGAAGAGCCGGGAGGCTTCCAAGACTGCAGGGGGCCCTGGTCCCTCGACGTCGTCCCGCAAATGTTCCGGCACACGTCCTAGCGGTTGCAAGGGCGTGCCACCTGACCTATACCTGGTCAGGAAGGTGTTGGATTGCTTCGATTAGTTTCCTGCATGGCAGACACATAAACATTAAATACGAGCCCGATCGGCTCTCAGGTTGCCCTGTGGATTGGCTCATAGAGCCGATCGCCCCATGGTTCACGTCAGGATAACGATGACATGGGGCTCCTGCTTGGTCAATACAAAGTTAATCTAATCTATGACAGTTTAGGGTTTTCACCGCATGATCGGAACATCCTACGCGTAGTTGAGCCTAATAGACACGAAAGATAATGGAAAGCTAACCCTAAAAGAGGCCTAAAAACCAACATTAAGTTAATTCCCGGAACATCCCTCTTAGGACTAACAAACCGTACCTTACGTGCTACCGGATCGTTCAACCCGTTTGCAAGGCCTAACCATACAGATATTAAACCAATCCTTGAAGAATCAAGGAGCAACTATAACATATTGGATCTACTAAATAACGAACAAGCACGGTGTTGCCCTTACACCTAGGTAGGTATAAGGACAGCTAGATATCGTGGGGCAGCATAGCTAAGCAAGCATGTATAAGAAAAGCATCCATGCAAGCCCCAAAACACCTATGACAAATAGTGCTACTCGCCATCAACAACGCTTCAGCACGAGCAACACAAGGTAACGAATAAACGGGTACTGCCTAGATCGGCAGCATGATGCTTACCCGGGAGAAACCCTCGAAAGAAGGGGTGGCGATGCGCCTGATTTGTGTTTGTTGTGAACGTGATTGTCCTCCTTTTTCGATAACCCTAGATACATATTTATAGTCCAAGGGACTTTCTAATTCGGGCGTGCACCTAACCGTGCACGGGCTAAACTCTATCTTTTAATTCTAAACTAAAATACGATCTACTATATTTACAGATACACGGGCAATCTAGCCCAAACTCTTCGCGCAAGGCCGCTTCAAAGATGCTCCACGTGTATATCTTTCAAGCCCATCTTCACTTACGGCCCATCTCCTGATTTGGCCAAAATCTGGTGATAACAGGTTCTTTCAAAATTATGTCAACAATGCTGTTTGTTTGCCTTGTATTGTATTGCATTTTAACTTGTTTTGTCTTAGTTTCTGCCTGCAAACAAAGCTGTAATGTCAGTAGGGACAACCCATTTATCAAGTGTTGCGGTCATTTCACAGAGCAACAGTGACAGTGGCACGTGCTCTCATTGGTCCACTGAGTCCAGTTCACCAACCATTCCAGAAGAAATAGATGTACGAGGCTCTATTTTGGATTGCTTGTTATGTTATATCAGCTCAATGATGTTCTTGAAATTGGAGGTCTTTTATTGCATCATATGATGTTGTAACTTGTTTTATCTAAATTTCAGGCTTCAAATAAAGCTACAATGCCAGAAGCAAGGGCCAATGCCTCAAGTATTGATGTTTCACAAAGCAGCAGTGAGAGTGCATATTGCTCGCATAGGCCCATGGTATCTATTGGTCAACTTAATCCGGCACAAAGAGATTTGGGGAATGCACTCCAAGAGGCAGTTGATATATGTAACACCCCAACTTTTTGCAAGCTTGTTTAATTATCCAAAGTGCAAAAATTAGGGGGAACAAAAACTTTTTCTAAAGACTAATTAAGATGAATTGCCTTGATCTGTTGGTAGATGAATTGTCTTGATTTGCTTGTTGAGTTTTGTTTTGAGCTACCCTTAAGAATAACACCTCTAGTGTTAAAACAACTCAACAACTCACTAAATAAAACACATGTGTGGCCCTGGAAAGTCTTCTCCTTTCTTTACCAATGCATATACCCTATGCTTGGTGTTTTCCCCATAAACACCTCAACACACAATTTCTAGTCTCCAGAAAAATAGTGAAGCTATGGTCACCCTTGTATTACCTTAATCTCCTCTCTTTCAAATAATTGAACCTTTTGACCTAAACCCCAGAACCACTTTTTGTTTTGACCTATGACCCAAAATCTTAATTCAAAGGATTTTGTCAAAAGCCCTTCTTTTAAATTTGACTATGATCACCTTTGATCATGGTATTACAAAAAAAAATTCTAAAAAGACATTGTTTTGTTTTGGCACAAAGTATTTACCAAATGGCTTACCCTTACTTTATGTGAAGTTTCGGTTTCCTAAAAATAAAATGGAATGACCCATATTTTCTATTCCCTTATGGATAATTCTACTCTTCTAAGGCCTCTACTCTTTTCCAAATATTTCAAGTAAGCATATCTGTTTAATCTATATCACAAACAAGGCCATAGACACCAAAATAAATTAAAAAGAAAAGCTATTTGATATGTGATCAAATATCCATGGTAGGGTCATTACCAATAATAAATTCAAACAAGATCACAACTCCATCCTTGCTTGATCTGGGTAGTGCTAAATTGTCCAACTAATGGATTATCTACCCAAAGCCCTCCAACTCTACTCAAGAAATCTTTTTGGACAACCCTTTGACCTTAGTAGTCATGCATACCACTCACTTGTTGCTCTTTTGTGTAGATAAAAGAGGAATCCAACTATTCCCTTGCATCACAAACCTAGACCTAAGAAAAGTAGTTCCCTCTTAATCTAGAACCCTAAAATATCTTTCTCTCTAAGTCTCCTTGGTTTTTGATTAACTAGTATCCCAACCCAACTACCTACAATCTTGAGAATGGATCTATGCCCTATTTCCCTCTTTTTCACCACTTAGTCCTTCTTCATATAAATTATTTATCTCATCCCTACTTGAAAATGGTATATTCACCATTCCATGCTCTTATCCAAAAATCTCCATAGGGTGAGCCATGATCTTGCAAGTCCTTAATGAGTTGTTCAAATTCAAAACTCTCCAAAAATATCACCCCTAGTTCTTCACCTCTCGGATGGCAACACCACCATGCACCCTCCCTTCTCCCTACTTTTTATTTTCAAATATCAAGATAATGCCCTCACCATCTTCCAATCACCTTGTTTTGGAAAATTCAAAAACCTTGCCACCCTTGTGCAAACCATGCCATGCACATGGGAAGTTTGTTCCACCCCTACACCCACCATCTCCCCCACACCTTGACTTCAAAATTTCCAAACCTTATTGGACCAACATGGTCTTTTGATAGTTTCAAATAAATAATATCTTTTCTCTCTCTCTCTAAACTCTCAAGAACCTGGCCGGACCACCTTCTCTCTTTGACACCATCACCATCCACCCCTCTCTTTTTACTCCCCTCTCTCTTGCAAAGCCCTAAAGAACACCACCCCCTCTCTCTTTCCCTTCTCTCTCTTTTTCTTTCTTCAACATGGCCGGGCCATGATCCTCTTTGGACACCAGCCCGTGCACCCCTCTTGGCCCGACCCCAATCTCTCTAAACCTTACCCTGGACCCTCTCCCCTCTCTCCAAACTCAGCCCCAAGCCAAGAAGGCCGCAGCCCACTCCACCCTAACCCGAGGAGAGCTCGAGCACGCCTCGACAGAGACCCCTCCCGCTCGACTCCCCTTCCCACGTGCCATTCCCCGCCTGCTGACGTCTACAGCATGACGTCACCACGCCCCCACCTCCCCAACGTCAGAAGCTGGCCCTCCATTGGCCAACTCCACCACCATGCTCCGCCATTGGCCGTAGCCACCGCCCACACCCCGCCCGCTCGGCTATAAGAAGCCCGCCCCTGGACACTCTCCTCTCCACACCACCACTTCCCCCTCCACTCCCTCTCCCCACGCCCAGGAGATCAGCAGCACCCCCTGGCCCCTGCTCGCCGGAGAAGAACGCGCCGGCGTGATCACCGTGTGGGTGGCGAGCAAGTGCAGCTCACCCCGACGTCTCCGCCCCTCCCTCTCTGCCCCACCTTGTTCACCCTCGCCTGCTCGTCCTTATGCGCACCCTCCCGCCACACAGGTTCGCCGGAGGACGCCGTTGTTGCTGTTCGGCCGGGAAGTGCTGCGAGGGACTCGTCGCCGGGGGGGAGCTGCTGTGGAGATGGAGGACGCCACCGAGCGCGCCGCTGGACAGCCTCGACTCGCCGCGCCCCTGCCCAGCCTCGCCGTCGACCTCCGTCGCCTCCAGGTGAGCCCCGGCCGCCCCTCTTCCTTTCTTCTCGCGGCCGCCGAGCGTGCCTGGGCAGAAGAGAACGACGCCCAGGACGTCCTCCCGTACGCGTGCATGGACGCAAGGCCACGCTGGCCCATGCATGCGGGGCCCAATGCTGGCCCCTTTTTGTTTTTCTTTTTTTCCCTCCCTCCACCTGGATAATCTCCTGGGCCGGCCCACAACAAAAACCCCGCACAGCCCAGTAGTTTCCCGCCCGTTTTAATTAGTTTAAACTTTGAATTTTGCTGTTAAGTAGTGGTTAAAACCAGAGGCACTAAAATGTGAATAACTCAAGATTTACAAACCCAAATCGAGTGAAACAAATTGCTTTAGATCATAAATTTCAATATCTTTACAATGCCACTGGTCTCATATTTTTATGAGTTTTGTACGATTTTTGGTGAATTAAACTTGTCCTATGTGTACTGTAGACATAGTTGCTAGCTTTTAATTCACCAAAAATTCATCTTTGACCAAAACCAAGTGATTCCAATTTGGTAGTGTCCTATAACAAAATCCTAATCACCTCAGGCCAGTTTTAGACCAAGATCTTTTTTAGGTTTTCCTCAGTTTTTAAAATGGTACAAACATGCAGTAGCCTTGATAATTCAATTGTGAGAGTTTCAAAAACATTTTGAGCCCAAATCAAACTTTGTAGTTAACCTTATCCTATTACCCAATTTTTGGCACTGGTTTGAGTATATTATGTTAAAATATGAAATTATGGTATTTAATACAAGTTTATTCAGAATCTGTGTTTGAGGAATTATTTCAGGAGCTTAAAATATTATTTTGGAATGAAACCACTTTTGCTACACTCACAATTGTGTTGCTAACAACATATCCAGAGCTCAGATTTTATTGAGCATCTGAGATTTTATAAGGAATTAAACTCTGTTTTGGTCCCTCTGGCCAGTAATTTAATTATTAAAAATCTTTTATAACTTCAAATTTAGTGAACCAATTTTTTTTATAAAGCTATCCAGTGATATAATTTTGGCTTAACGTACTTATGCAATGTTCTGTGAGCAAAATAAAGTAGGAATATGAGTTCAGCTTTTCCAAAAAATGTTTAAAAATAAAATATAAATGTTTTTGATGCAAAACCAATGCACTTGTCTTCTTTGTGTTGTTATATAACAGGGAATAACTAGTTTATGCCACAACAATAACCAGAGAGGCAATTGCTAATTTGCGTTGCTCTCATGTCTATGTTAAGCGAGATAATTTGGTTGTCTTTTAAAATGATTGAAGAAACTATAAGTTCTTGGTATGATAGCACTTAGTAAAGTGGTTAGCTCTTGTTTGTTGATTGTTGAGTAATTGTTTTGTTGGTACAGTGTGTTGATTGTGTTCCTTTTATATTTTTCCGGCGATAGATGCGAACAATTTCGGAGAAGGAGAGAAGTGGTTCGGACAAGGATTTTATTTATATTGTTGGTATTCTTATATTGATGAAGTTGAAGAAGTCCAGGGACAAATAAGCCAAGGCAAGCCATCTCTTGATCTCTGATTGACGTGTCTCATATTGTTGTCACCTTATTATTACTCTTGTCTCTTGACCTTGTGTGTGTTAGTCTGTTTATCTTGTCGATGCATGCTTTGTCTTAAGGATGATGATCCTCTTGGTCATACTTCATGATCATCTTAGTAATTGTTGGTATACTTGTTGATCATGGCTACGCCATCCTACCTTGTCGAGTTACATGCTTACCTTAAGCATGTGACACTTCTTGTCGATTCACTCCTACAACCCTTGTGAGTGTAGTAGTAACAACATCATGATCTTGGTGTACTCTCATTTTGAGATGAGTATGCCTACCTACCTTAGGTATGTCAAATATCGTTGACCACCCTCACTTCTATTAGTGTTGGTTGGTTAACACCACAAATCTGAAAAGTATTTTCCCTCTTATGTTGACAACATGCATGCTTACCCTAAGCATGTATGCCCCCTTGACCACCTATATTAGCATCTTCTTAGTGGCATGATGATTAACATCATGACCCTTGTTTAATCATACTACTTATGTTGTCCCTATGTATTCTTATCCTAACTATGTATGATCCCCTTGACACCTCATTTATCACCTCCTTAGTGGTATGATGGTTGGCATCATGCCACTGTTGTCTCTTAGTTCTTACATGAAACCATAGGTTGGGACCCCCTTGGAAAAATACCTTGTTGAAAAGAATTTTTGGAAAACCTTGGGTAAGTTGGACTTACCTAAGTGTGTGTTTATGAAAGAAAAGGATCTTGGCAAAGATGGTTGGAAAGAGAATCTTGTTTTATGAAAACATTGGCGTCTAAGTATTCACCCATGACAATTAACCCGCGCAACCACAGCTACTCCAACGTGGGCACGGAGCTTAGCTTGACGTTTGTTCTTCTTAGCATGAGGCACCGCACAACTATACAAGGGTACGGTTACCCCCGAGTCCGGGTTGTCATGGTTGGGACAATAGTATAACGGGAGGCCTTCGGGGCTGACCCGTCCGGAAGACACTATGGGTCTCCTGGCTTGGCGGTGGAGCCACGCTCAAAGGGAGGTGAGCTGCCACGGTGCCGGGGAGGTACATACTCCATAGGGTAGGACCTCTTGCTAAGTCGAATGGGCGAAAGGCTATGTTCGGGTATCCGTCGTGGCATATGTTGTTATTCGGGGATGATGCCCACACGATAGGTATCCGGATAGAGGTGGGGAAAGTGTGCAAACTCTGCAGAGTAAAATCTATTCGAATAGCCGCGTCCGCGGTCATGGACGGTTGGAATGGCTGTTGCTTAGCCTGATGAGTTTTGGTTTACAAAATGGTTTGGCAAATGAAAGGAAAGAACTTGTTTTGAAGTACCAGAAGGGTACGAGAAAGGTTGTGTCGACAATATGGAGATGGTCGGGAAGGACAAATAAATTGGGTTACCCCATCCTAGTGTTTTATGTTGTGGAAATCTTTTGAAGTATCTTCTTCAACAAAGATATAGAGATGTCATAGGATATCTTTTGAAGTATCTTCTTCAACAAATATATAGAGATGTCATAGAACCCTCTTAAGTGTCCCCTTCAACTGTGATGTTGGGATGCTATATCCACAAGAGAAACTTATTCTCTTTCACATGCTATATCCACCAGAGAAACTATTCTTCCTCTCTTGTCTTCTTTAGTTAGAATTGTTATCACCTTCTTGATGGTTTGCGAGTACAATTCAAATGTACTCACGGCTTTGTCCCTGGCTATTTACTTGGCCAGACCTGGAGGACTTCGACAGATGAAGAAGGAGTTGACGACGTCTATGCGAGCTAGGAACGTCTTCCCAGTCAGTTGCCTGTAGGGTTAAGGCAGATGACTTGGGCTCTACGCTGCTGAAGTGATTCTGCTACTCTGATGATTAGATTAGGCCCTTCGAGGCTATCTTGTAAAGATGGGTCATGTGACCTTATTGTAATTTTCTTATTCCGTTTTGTAAAGGATGATGTAATTTGATATCAGTTCGGTTATGTGTTCACGGCACACTGATCATGGGAACGTGAACTGTATACATAACAGGGTATTTCGGACAGCTAGTCCGGGGTCCCCACAATATATTTGGGCGGGAAAACAAAGATGCTGATGAATTAATTGCCAAGGCACGCCAAGAGATACATGAATTGAAAAATAGGCAAACTTTGACAGAAAATGTTCTAAAGAATCTCCTATGCACTTGTCATGGTAATCCAGTTGTCATGTGTCTGGGAATTAAAGGTGTCTAAATAAACTTTGATTCTGTTGTTCAGTCAAGTGGACTGCTGATGCCAATGATGTAACTAATTACTGCTCAAAATTTCGTTCAAAATTTCGTGGTCTGTAATAATTGCAAATTTTGTTGTTGTACTAAAATTAGATATGTTCCATGTGGCTGCTGTATTTTGTGTGAAATAATATCCTGATGTGTACTTCAATTAAACCATAAATCGGCTGCATGCTGAAAATTTGAATCTGAGCGCACGTGTGAACTGTTTTCTGCTCGTAATGCAATAAAGGATGTTTCTCCGAAGGACTACGTACATGGTAGCCCATTAATAATTATGCCTGCTAGCAAGATAGATGGTCCTTATTATAGTCAGGCATGTCAACTTGTATGATTAAAAGTAGTTCGTACACATTAAATCTACCATCTGCATTTTTCTCTGTAATAACTTTTCTTTTTACACAACTCAAAACTTGTCTGGCTAATATGAAATTTGAGATGGCAAAACCCGGGAAAGATAAAGATATCACCAAAAACTCTTTCCTGCGAAATGCTGGGTTTTGAAGCCCAAGTCCAAGTCTTTCTCTGCTCAAGTTTTGGAGGAACAACTCCAAGTAGAACGAGTTGCAACAGCTATGCTAAGAACAAAAGTTGACATGTTGAGATCGAGATTAGAAGCATGTGATGCCCTACTGCACGAGGCTAATCAAGTTCGTTATAATCTCCCAAAGACTAAGAAAATGCCATAGATAATTGGAGATGAACACTAACATAGTGAGTACATTGGTCTTGTGAAATGTTTCCTTAGATTAAGGCACCGTTCATACTTTTGTTGGTGGATGCATTTATCTGCGGTTGGGATCAACTTGGTAGTTGTTCCTGTGGATGTTATATAAATTAATTGCCTAGCCTTTTTTGAATCAGTTCGAACTTAAATGGTATCATAGCCAAGGTCTCAAGTTTGAATTGTCGAACGTCTGGTTTAATTTAATCTCTGTCGGGCGGCAAAATCTCCCACCAATCCTGAAATATTTCAAACGCATTTTTGTATGGGATTAAGAAGATAGATCATGATCATGGTAGTGACCTATATTCAACGTGATGATGATTTGATTTTGCACTCGGCCTTGAATAGAGGTACTAGTACGGTGTCACAATTTTTTATCATTATACTTGGACAGTAGCCAAATTCAAAATCTCATAGCGGCAAAACTTCCCGCCCACAAAATACAAATATTTCACACGCTTCCAAATTCCCATTCTACCCCTGTGGAGATGACAGCAAAGTCGGTTAATTGGTGAGGGGTTTGCCCGTCATTTTTTCGATCACCACCTCCCTAGCCCGGAAACCCTCCCAAAAAAAATACATTTCCTTCAGTCTCTCCTCTGAGATCACCCACCGGAACTTCTCAAGTCCCTCTCTCTACCACCTCCACGACCACCGCACCGGAACATCCCCGCCGGACTTCCCTGGCCTACCCGAGGCTTGATGACCCACAAGTATAGGGGATCGCAACAGTCTTCGAGGGAAGTATTACCCAATTTATTGATTCGACACAAGGGGAGACAAAGAATACTTGTAAGCCTTAACAGCGGAGTTGTCAATTCAGCTGCACCTGGAAACAGACTTGCTCGCAAGAGTTTATGAGTAGTAACAGTTTTATAGCAGTAGGAATAGTGAAATAACAGCAGCGGTGAAATAAAGACAGCAGTAGTGATTATAGTAAACAGCAGGATTAAAATACTGTAGGCACAGGGACGGATTAACGGGCGTTGCATGGATGAGAGAAACTCATATAACAATCAAAGCAGGGGCATTTGCAGATAATAATAAAACGGTATCCAAGTACTAATCAATCAATAGGCATGTGTTCCATATATAGTCGTACGTGCTCGCAATGAGAAACTTGCACAACATCTTTTGTCCTACCAGCTGGTGGCAGCCGGGCCTCTAGGGAAACTACTGGATATTAAGGTACTCCTTTTAATAGAGTACCGGAGCAAAGCATTAACACTCCGTGAACACATGTGATCCTCACATCACTACCATGCCCTCCGGTTGTCCCGATTTCTGTCACTTCGGGGCCATTGGTTCCGGACAGCAACGTGTGTATACAACTTGCAGGTAAGATCATAAACAACGAATATCTTCATGAATCAATAACATGTTCAGATCTGAGATCATGGCACTCGGGCCCTAGTGACAAGCTGATGCAGCCCGACCTTCGGTCTACACCGCATCATATACTTCATCGCCAAGAGAGGATGCCATGGAGACCCGAGGACGCAAGGCCGATGTCACAGAAGCATGGAAGAGAAGGAGAAAGAGGAGCTGGACGCTCCAGGCCGGAACTTCCGCCCCTGATGGCCGGAACTTCCGCCCCACCGGAACTTCCGCCCCCAAGGACCGGAACTTCCGCCCAGATGCCGCCAAGATGCCTTCCAGCGCCCAGAGAAATGGATCAGGCCGGAACTTCCGCCCCGAGTGACCGGAACTTCCGCCCACCCGGAACTTCCGCCCAAGTTCCGCCCAAGCTCCGAAAGTCCACCAAAATGCCCCTGGATGTTACTGCAAGGAAATGGGCCAATTTCGGAACTTGACCGGAACTTGGCCGGAACTTCCGGTCGGGCCGGAACTTCCGGCCCTCAGGACCGGAACTTCCGCCCCTGACCGGAACTTCCGCCCAAGACGGCCGGAACTTCCGCCACCGCGAACTTCAGCACAACAGCACTTTTCAGCGTGTAACTTACCCCTTCGCCCCCTACTATAAATAGGCTAGTTGGCTCAGATCTGAGATTAGACTTGATGTGAAATTAAAACACGAGCTTTGCTCATGACCCTTGTGGGAACCCTTCTAGATCTACCATCTACGAAGTTATCAACTCTTCTAGGAAGTCGATCTCTTCCATTCTAGGAATTCTAGTGTTTGGATCTTTTGCTATTTGCAATTCTATCTTTGCGCTCTTTTCCTCTTTGGAACTCTATCGATTTCTATTGCCAATCTTTTGTGAGGGCTTCTACTCCTCGTGAGTCTTTTACCTCGCAATTCTATTGGGTTGGTGTATCGGGCCAACGAAGAACAACCGGTTTGTGTGTGTGCGTTGCGTTTGTATCTCCGATCCACCCCACCTACCACCGTGTTCTTCGCGTTCCTCCACCTCCCCCCCACGAATCCCTTCAAATCTGTGAAGATCGGGCACATCCCTGGGCTTAGCCCTTATCATATGGTATCAAGAGCTCCTTGGTTGCCACGGATTTGACCCCCACACCCACCAATTCCACCAATTTCGCCCAAAAATTTTTCCCAAAAAATAGCCCCAAATTGGCCTTGGTTGGATCTCGCAATTTGTTGAGTTTTTGGTGGTTTTGGTCCAATAGAAACTTGTCTTTGGTGTTGATCTGCAATTCCCCCACCTTCCCACCGCTCTTAGTGCCAAATTTTCCACGAATTCGAAGATTTTCGGCCCGGATTTCCGCCCAAATCGAAGAATAGCCCGCAGATCTGATTGCGACCGGAAGTTCCGCCCCGGAGGACCGGAAGTTCCGCCCTGGACCGGAAGTTCCGCCCGGAAGGACCGGAAGTTCCGCCCGGGGACATTTTATTTCGAGTTGTAGATTGAAAGATATGAAATTTGCAAGAATAAAACATTTTCTGCCATTTCCTCAAGCCCACAAGCTCTACTTCGCCCAATTGGATGCCCAATTCGCCAACAAGACACTTCAAGATACCATCATCTTCAAAGAATGGTGGAAGGAAATGGACAAGATGACGACCATGAAGCCCACACTTCAAGATGGTGCACGAGAAGGCCAAGACAAGAGTGACGTTGATTCGAGCCTAGCTCTCAACAACACCATAGCGCCATCAAATGGTGTCAACATGGGAGGCGATGGAGTTGAAAAGGTTGAGCATGGGACGATCCCTTCAACCAAGGTGGCGAATGGAGTTGAGAATGGTGAGCATGGGATTCTCCCTTCACCCACGGAGGCGCATGGAGTTGAGATGGTTGAGCATGGGAAGTTCCCTTCAACCACGGAGGCGCATGGAGATGAGCAAGTCGAACCTACTCCTACATGCTTGATTGATGAGTTGGTACCAACCCCATGTGAGCATGAGAGCCACTTAGCCCACTTGAGCGAGAGTGATAGTGAGTTGAGTGACTTCCACCCCATATGTGAGTTTGAGTGCTTTCATTTGGAGGACATGAGTGATACACAAAGTGAGTTGAGAGAGGTAGATGATAGGTCCATGGAGGACATCACATTTGCTAACACATTAACCTCTCCCTCGTTTGTGTCTTCTTATGTTGCACTAGGTTCCATGGAGGACGAGTTCCCGATCATGGAGAAGATGTACATGGTGCATGAAGATGATGATATCACACCATGCTTACAAGAAGTCAAAGATGTCGACCACATGGATCCTACCACTTCCACAACACCTACCTCAAATGAGTCGGACTACAAAGGTACCTATATGGGTGTTGATGATGCCATGATCCCACTAGTGGACATGATGACTGATGCGCGTAGATGTACACGTCCGTTGGGAACCCCAAGAGGAAGGTATGATGCGCACAGTGGCAAGTTTTCCCTCAGAAAGAAACCAAGGTTTAATCGAACCAGTAGGAGCCAAGAAGCACGTTGAAGGTTGATGGTCGCGAAATGTGATGCGGCGCAACACCAGGGATTCCGGCGCCAACGCGGAACCTGCACAACACAACCCAAGTACTTTGTCCCAACGAAACAGTGAGGTTGTCAATCTCACCGGCTTGCTGTAACAAAGGATTAAACGTATCGAGTGGAAGATGTTTGCAAATAAAACAGTAAAACAAGTAGATTGTATGCTATGTAAAGAATAGGACCGGGGTCCACAGTTCACTAGAGGTGTCTCTCCCATAAGATAAAAGCATGTTGGGTGAACAAATTACAGTCGGGCAATTGACAAATAGAGAAAGGCATAACAATGCATATACATGATATGATAAATATAGTGAGATTTAATTGGGCATTACGACAAAGTACATAGACCGCCATCCAACTGCATCTATGCCTGAAAAGTCCACCTTCAGGTTATCATCCGAACCCCCTCCAGTATTAAGTTGCAAAGCAACAGACAATTGCATTAAGTATGGTGCGTAATGTAATCAACAACTACATCCTTAGACATAGAATCAATGTTTTATCCCTAGTGGCAACAGCACATCCACAACCTTAGAACTTTCTGTCACTGTCCCAGATTCAATGGAGGCATGAACCCACTATCGAGCATAAATACCCCCTCTTGGAGTTAAGAGCAAAAACTTGGCCAGAGCCTCTACTAATAACGGAGAGCATGCAAGATCATAAACAACACATAAACAATAGATTGATAATCACCATAATCATAGTACTCTCTATCCATCGGATCCCGACAAACACAACATATAGTATTACAGATAGATGATCTTGATCATGTTAGGCAGCTCACAAGATCCAACAATGAAGCACAACAAGGAGAAGACGACCATCTAGCTACTGCTATGGACCCATGGTCCAGGGGTGGACTACTCACTCATCACTCCGGAGGCGACCATGGCGGTGTAGAGTCCTCCGGGAGATGAATCCCCTCTCCGGCAGGGTGCCGGAGGCGATCTCCTGAATCCCCCGAGATGGGATTCGTGGCGGCGCGTCTCGCAAGGTTTTCCGTATCGTGGCTCTCGGTACTGGGGGTTTCGCGACGGAGGCTTTAAGTAGGCGGAGGGTCAACGCGGTGGGCCACACGAGGGGCCCAGGGGGTAGGTCGGCGCGGCCAGGGCCTGGGCCGCGCCGGCCTCCCCTCTGGCCGCCTCGTGGCCCCACTTCGTTATCTCTTCGGTCTTCTGGAAGCTTCGTGCAAAAATAGGACCCTGGGCGAAAGTTTCGTCCAATTCCGAGAATATTTCTTTACTAGGATTTCTGAAACCAAAAACAGCAGAAAACAACAACTGGCTCTTCGGCATCTTGTTAATAGGTTAGTTCCAGAAAACGCATAAATATGACATATAATGTGCATAAAACATGTAGGTATCATCAATAAAGTAGCATGGAACATAAGAAATTATCGATACGTTGGAGACGTATCAGCATCCCCAAGCTTAGTTCTGCTCGTCCCGAGCAGGTAAAACGATAACAAAGATAATTTCTGAAGTGACATGCCATCATAATCTTGATCATACTATTTGTAAACATATGTAATGAATGCAGCGATCAAAGCAAAGGTAATGACATGAGTAAACAACTGAATCATAAAGCAAAGACTTTTCATGAATAGTACTTCAAGACAAGCATCAATAAGTCTTGCATAAGAGTTAACTCATAAAGCAATAAATCAAAGTAAAGGTGTTGAAGCAACACATAGGAAGATTAAGTTTCAGCGGTTGCTTTCAACTTATAACATGTATATCTCATGGATATTGTCAACATAAAGTAATATAACAAGTGCAATATGCAAGTATGTAGGAATCAATGCACAGTTCACACAAGTGTTTGCTTCTTAAGGTGGAAGGAGATAGGTAAACTGACTCAACAATAAAAGTAAAAGAATGGTCCTTCAAAGAGGAAAGCATCGATTGCTGTATTTGTGCTAGAGCTTTTATTTTGAAAACATGAAACAATTTTGTCAACGGTAGTAATAAAGCATATGAGTTATGTAAATTATATCTTATAAGTTGCAAGCCTCATGCATAGTATACTAATAGTGTCCGCACCTCATCCTACTTAGCTTGGACTACCGGATCTTCGCATGCCATGTTTCAACCAAGTGTCACAAAGGGGTACCTCCATGCCGCCTGTACAAAGGTCTAAGGAGAAAGCTCGCATTTTGGATTTCTCGCTTTTGATTATTCTCAACTTAGACATCCATACCGGGACAACATGGACAACAGATAATGGACTCCTCTTAAATGCATAAGCATGTAGCAACAATTATTATTCTCATATGAGATTGAGGATATATGTCCAAAACTGAAACTTCAACCATGGTTCATGGCTTTAGTTAGCGGCCCAATGTTCTTCTCTAACAATTTTGCATGCTCCAACCACTAAAATGATAGATCCTTCAGACAAGACGGACATGCATAGCATCTCACATGATATTCAACAATAGTTGATGGCGTTCCCCAGAAGCATGGTTATCGCACAACAAGCAACTTAATAAAAGATAAAGTGCATAAGTACATATTCAATACTACGATAGTTTTTAAGGCTATTTTGTCCCATGAGCTATATATTGCAAAGGTGAATGATGGAATTTTAAAGGTAGCACTCAAGCAATTTACTTTGGAATGGCGGAGAAATACCATGTAGTAGGTAGGTATGGTGGACACAAATGGCATAGTGGTTGGCTCAAGGATTTTGGATGCATGAGAAGTATTCCCTCTCGATACAAGGTTTAGGCTAGCAAGGTTATTTGAAGCAAACTCAAGGATGAACAAGTGCAGCAAAACTCACATAAAAGACATATTGTAAACATTATAAGACTCTACACCGTGTTCCTTGTTGTTCAAAACTCAATACTAGATATTATCTAGACCTTAGAGAGACCAAATATGCAAATCAGATTTTAGCAAGCTCTATGTATTTCTTCATTAATGGGTGCAAAGCATATGATGCAAGAGCTTAAACATGAGCACAACAATTGCCAAGTATCACATTATCCGAGACATTTTAGAGTTACTACATGTAGCATTTTCCAATTCCAACCATATAACAATTTAACGAAGAAGAAACTTCGCCTTGAACATTATGAGTAAAGCCTAAGGACACATGTGTCCATATGCAACAGCGGAGCGTGTCTCTCTCCCACAAAGTGAATGCTAGGATCCATTTTATTCAAACAAAAACAAAAACAAAAACAAACCGACGCTCCAAGCAAAGAACACAAGATGTGATTGAATAAAAATATAGTTTCAGGGGAGGAACCTGATGATGTTGTCGATGAAGAAG
Source organism: Lolium perenne (assembly GCF_019359855.2). Classification (NCBI taxonomy): domain Eukaryota; kingdom Viridiplantae; phylum Streptophyta; class Magnoliopsida; order Poales; family Poaceae; genus Lolium; species Lolium perenne. The sequence continues at coordinate 105,099,754 of NC_067248.2, forward strand.
GGGATGCCTTGGGCATCCCCAAGCTTAGACGCTTGAGTCTTCTTAAAATATGCAGGGGTGAACCACGGGGGCATCCCCAAGCTTAGAGCTTTCACTCCTCTTGATCATAGTATATCATACTCCTCTCTTGACCCTTGAAAACTTCCTTCACACCAAACTTCAAGCAAACTCATTAGAGGGTTAGTGCATCATTAATAATTCACACATTCAGAGGTGACACAATCATTATTTTCACTTCTAGACATTGCATAATGCTACTGGACATTAGTGGATCAAAGAAATAAATCCAACATAGCAAAAGAGGCAATGCGAAATAAAAGGCAGAATCTGTCAAAAACAGAACAGTCCGTAAAGACGAATTTAAAGCTGGCACTAGACTTGCTCAAATGGAAAAACTCAAAACTAATGAAAGTTGCGTACATATCTGAGGATCACGCTCGTAAATTGGCAGATTTTTTCGAATTTTCTACAGAGAACTGTGCCCAGATTCGTGACAGACAGCAATGCTGTTTCTGCGCAGCGATCCCAAATATAACATCAACTTTGACATAGAAACTTTACTTGGCACAAAAACATGATAAGGAGAGGTTGCTACAGTAGTAAACAACTTCCAAGACTCAAATATAAAACAAAGTGCTGTAGTAAAAACATGGGTTATCTCCCAAGAAGTTCTTTCTTTATAGCCATTAAGATGGGCTCAGTAATTTTAATGATACTCTCGCAATAAATAAGAGTTGAAGCAAAAGAGAGCATCAAGAAGCAAATTCAAAACACATTTAAACCTAACCCACTTCCTATGAAAAGGAATCTTGTATACAAATAAATTCATGAAGAACAAAGTGACAAGCATAGAAAAGCAACACAAGTGCAATTTTAAGATTCTCAACATAAAGAGTGGAAACTTAATATTATTAAGATGCATATAACCATGTTTCCCTCTCTCATAATAATTTTCAGTAGCATCATGAACAAACTCAACAATATAACTATCACATAAAACATTCTTGTCATGAGCCACATGCATAAAATTATTACTCTCCACATAAGCATAATCAATTTTATTAGTTGTAGTGGGAGCAAATTCAACAAAGTAGCTATCATTATTATTCTCATCAACATAATCATCATACATAGGAGGCATATTGTAATCATAATTAATTTTCTCCTCAATAGTAGGTGGACTGAAAATATCATATTCATCATTGCAAGCATCATATATAGGAGGTAAAGTATCATCAAAGTAAATTTTCTCCTCCATGCTTGGGGGACTAAAAATATCACAACCAGCTTCCCCAAGCTTAAATTCTTCCATAGCTTTAGCAATAATGGTGTTCAAAGAGTTCATGCTAATAACATTGCTACAACTATTTTGTAAACAAAATTCCATGGGTTTTTTAATTTTCTCTTCAAACACATCATGTCCTAACTCAAGATAAATACTATAAAGATCTCTAATTTTTTTGTTGTTTTCCATTAAGCCTAACTAGTGAAAATAAAAACAAGTATAGGACTAGACATGATAACAAAATAAATTAAATGCAACTAACTAATTTTTTTGTGTTTTTGATATAGAGAGCAAGACAGTAAATAAAGTAAAATTAGCAACTAATTTTTTGTGTTTTGTTTAGGTGCAGCAAACAAAGTAGTAAATAAAATAAAGCAAGACAAAAACAAAGTAAAGAGATTGAGAAGTGGAGACTCCCCTTGCAGCGTGTCTTGATCTCCCCGGCAACGGCGCCAGAAAAAGTGCTGTTGCCGTGGGAGGCAATTATCTGTGGTGTAACTTTTCTTCAGTTCCCCGGCAACGGCGCCAGAAAAAGTGCTTGATGCGCGTAGATGTACACGTCCGTTGGGAACCCCAAGAGGAAGGTATGATGCGCACAGTGGCAAGTTTTCCCTCAGAAAGAAACCAAGGTTTAATCGAACCAGTAGGAGCCAAGAAGCACGTTGAAGGTTGATGGTCGCGAAATGTGATGCGGCGCAACACCAGGGATTCCGGCGCCAACGCGGAACCTGCACAACACAACCCAAGTACTTTGTCCCAACGAAACAGTGAGGTTGTCAATCTCACCGGCTTGCTGTAACAAAGGATTAAACGTATCGAGTGGAAGATGTTTGCAAATAAAACAGTAAAACAAGTAGATTGTATGCTATGTAAAGAATAGGACCGGGGTCCACAGTTCACTAGAGGTGTCTCTCCCATAAGATAAAAGCATGTTGGGTGAACAAATTACAGTCGGGCAATTGACAAATAGAGAAAGGCATAACAATGCATATACATGATATGATAAATATAGTGAGATTTAATTGGGCATTACGACAAAGTACATAGACCGCCATCCAACTGCATCTATGCCTGAAAAGTCCACCTTCAGGTTATCATCCGAACCCCCTCCAGTATTAAGTTGCAAAGCAACAGACAATTGCATTAAGTATGGTGCGTAATGTAATCAACAACTACATCCTTAGACATAGAATCAATGTTTTATCCCTAGTGGCAACAGCACATCCACAACCTTAGAACTTTCTCACACTGTCCTGCATTCAATGGAGGCATGAACCCACTATCGAGCATAAATACCCCCTCTTGGAGTTAAGAGCAAAAACTTGGCCAGAGCCTCTACTAATAACGGAGAGCATGCAAGATCATAAACAACACATAAACAATAGATTGATAATCACCATAATCATAGTACTCTCTATCCATCGGATCCCGACAAACACAACATATAGTATTACAGATAGATGATCTTGATCATGTTAGGCAGCTCACAAGATCCAACAATGAAGCACAACAAGGAGAAGACGACCATCTAGCTACTGCTATGGACCCATGGTCCAGGGGTGGACTACTCACTCATCACTCCGGAGGCGACCATGGCGGTGTAGAGTCCTCCGGGAGATGAATCCCCTCTCCGGCAGGGTGCCGGAGGCGATCTCCTGAATCCCCCGAGATGGGATTCGCGGCGGCGGCGTCTCAGTAAGGTTTTCCGTATCGTGGCTCTCGGTACTGGGGGTTTCGCGACGGAGGCTTTAAGTAGGCGGAGGGTCAACGCGGGGGGCCACACGAGGGGCCCAGGGGGTAGGTCGGCGCGGCCAGGGCCTGGGCCGCGCCGGCCTCCCCTCTGGCCGCCTCGTGGCCCCACTTCGTTATCTCTTCGGTCTTCTGGAAGCTTCGTGCAAAAATAGGACCCTGGGCGAAAGTTTCGTCCAATTCCGAGAATATTTCTTTACTAGGATTTCTGAAACCAAAAACAGCAGAAAACAGCAACTGGCTCTTCGGCATCTTGTTAATAGGTTAGTTCCAGAAAACGCATAAATATGACATATAATGTGCATAAAACATGTAGGTATCATCAATAAAGTAGCATGGAACATAAGAAATTATCGATACGTTGGAGACGTATCAATGACTTATGAGTGCATGCATGATCTTGAGGATACAATTGCTATGCCACATGCTTCGTTCATTCCTCCATGTGATGCTTTGCTTGATAACATTGTTGATCATGTGGGTATGCTTGCTTGTGACAATATGGTCATGCCATGCTATGAGAGTTTCACTTTCTCTCCTATTGCTTGCAATATGTCGAGCAATTGCTCTTTACCATGTATTGATTGCAATGAAAATGATGATGCTAAGGCTTGTGTTGTGACACCCTTGATGAACACTTGCTCTTTCCATAGGGTTGTCGACAACAATGATAACATGTTAAACATGCTTTGCCCAAAATGTTTGCACTATTCCATGGTCCTTGCATCCAAGATTGTAAATAATAGCTCTTTCTTATGCTTGGTATGCAAGAATGCTTACTTCATTGTCCATGAGATGGCCCCCATAGCCTTCTCAATTTTTGATGACCCTAAGTTACCACATGCCATGAATGCACCTTCTTGCCATATGCACCATCACCATGCATTTCATACTATCTTGCTTGACACTAATGGTGATGTGCACAAGACATGGAACATCATGATGGATGATGTATTCATCTACCATGCACACACGCTTTTTGTTTTCTCCATTGTGTGTAGAGGTACCCGACCGACAACATCCACCGCCACGGAGCATGAGTTGACGACACGAGCCATCGAGAGCTACCCCACCAAGGACAACCTCCATCACCAAACCCGCAGGATTCAAACCAAAGGGTATGTTTCCCAACGCCTTCGCCATCGTGTGTTTCCAATTTTTCTTGTCGAGCTTCCGGTTTGGTCCAATTCCTCGTCACCTCTTTTGCTTTTTATACAACATATCTTGAAAGATCTTGTTGGCACAATGGTTGTTGTATGTATTGATGATATCATCATACGCTCCGAGAACCTCAAGGATCATGTCATACATGTGAGAGACACCTTATGCACCTTGTGCCACATGTCACACCAAAAGTTGCTCTCCTTTGGATTTCTCATTTTATCTTTGGCAATTACAATGGATTCTTTGACACTTGAGGATACCCATTCTAGGCTCACGCCAACCATACTTTCCCAAGCTAGAAGTCTCCATAGCTTTGCCATTGCACATAACAATTTTGCCTCAAATTTTGCCGCCGATACTTGCCTTTTGATGGTTCCACTTGTGTGGGACAAGGCTACACACAACATTTTTGACACCTTTCAAAGCAAACTTTTACTTGCACAAATTTTTGTCCTACCACATTTTGGATACATCGAAACTCTTTTGATCACCATTTTTGCAAAATGCCTCTTGGAGAAACGACTTGATGCTTCGTATTTGATTGAGAGCATAATACAAGTTAGTTCAAGATCGAACCCGGCTCTAATACCTTCCCCATGCTTTGCATTGAACATACCGAACAATTTCTCTTTCTTATGGTTCTTTGGCAAGCATGATGATGTGATTCTTACCGTTGGTGTTGCCTCAAACAAGTTGACCAATTCATATTTCATTTGGTTTGTTGGCACACACGGTTGTGTAAATGTTGTTTTGATGAACATGTTGGAAGATATGTTGTGTGGTGCACCAAATAGGAGGACCAATTTCTCTTTCCAATGGTTTGTGTGCACACATGTTGATGACATTTTGGACACTCTTTCGTATGTGTTTTTGCCAAATTCTCCACTTGTTGCTTCAAGGATGTTGAACAATTTCTCTTTCCGATGCCTTGAGAGCAACAATGAAAATGACTTTCTACATGAGATGGACACCACGGTTGTCTCACAATTGGGAGTTTTTGTGTTTCCACATTTGGAAGATGTTCATAAGGAGTTCTTCCACATTGACCTTGCACATGCCTTATTCTTGATATATTTGTGTTGTGCTAACGGTGTTGTGAACATGAATGGACATGTCGTTGATGATATGCTCCTCTATCACGCACACATATACTTTGCTTGGTCTTTGTTGTGTGAAGGTACAAGTGACTTGTGGATGAGCGTCACCGAATGGGTTCAACCCCACACTTCGACTACACAAGATCTCTCCATGAGAGCACACCGACATTATACTAAGGTGACCTCCTTATACTTGGGACATATTGCTAAATCCGTTGAACATTGGCTACGCTTTGAGTGTTGCTTGGCTTTTCTTGTGCTATTCATAGGGCTCTTGACAAGTGAAGGGACATTCAAGCGTTGGTTTCATCTACCTCCTTTACACATTCATGAAGAGTTATCGTCGAGGACGACTCTTTTTCAAGTGGGGGGAGATGATACAGCCCGACCTTCGGTCTACACCGCATCATATACTTCATCGCCAAGAGAGGATGCCATGGAGACCCGAGGACGCAAGGCCGATGTCACGGAAGCATGGAAGAGAAGGAAAAAGAGGAGCTGGACGCTCCAGGCCGGAACTTCCGCCCCTGATGGCCGGAACTTCCGCCCCACCGGAACTTCCGCCCCCAAGGACCGGAACTTCCGCCCAGATGCCGCCAAGATGCCTTCCAGCGCCCAGAGAAATGGATCAGGCCAGAACTTCCGCCCCGAGGGACCCGAACTTCCGCCCACTCGGAACTTCCGCCCAAGTTCCGCCCAAGCTCCGAAAGTCCACCAAAATGCCCCTGGATGTTACTGCAAGGAAATGGGCCATATTCGGAACTTGGTCGGAACTTGACCGGAACTTCCGGCCGGACCGGAACTTCCGGCCCCGAAGACCGGAACTTCCGCCCATGACCGGAACTTCCGCCCAAGACGGCCGGAACTTCCGCCCTACCGAACTTCAGCACAACAGCACTTTTCAGCGTGTAACTTATCCCTTCGCCCCCACCTATAAATAGGCTAGTTGGCTCAGATCTGAGATTAGACTGGATGTGAAATTAAAACACGAGCTTTGCTCATGACCCTTGTGGGAACCCTTCTAGATCTACCATCTACGAAGTTATCAACTCTTCTAGGAAGTCGATCTCTTCCATTCTAGGAATTCTAGTGTTTGGATCTTTTGCTATTTGCAATTCTATCTTTGCGCTCTTTTCCTCTTTGGAACTCTATCGATTTCTATTGCCAATCTTTTGTGAGGGCTTCTACTCCTCGTGAGTCTTTTACCTCGCAATTCTATTGGGTTGGTGTATCGGGCCAACGAAGAACAACCGGTTTGTGTGTGTGCGTTGCGTTTGTATCTCCGATCCACCCCACCTACCACCGTGTTCTTCGCGTTCCTCCACCTCCCCAACGAATCCCTTCAAATCCGTGAAGATCGGGCACATCCCTGGGCTTAGCCCTTATCATACAAACCGGTTGTTCTTCGTTGGCCCGATACACCAACCCAATAGAATTGCGAGGTAAAAGACTCACGAGGAGTAGAAGCCCTCACAAAAGATTGGCAATAGAAATGTCACACCCCAACTTTCGCAACCCTGTTTAGTTGTCCATAGTGCAAAAATCAGGGGGAACAAAAACTTTTTCTAAAGTCAAATTAGATGAATTATCTTGATCTATTTGTTAATATGAATTGTCTTGATCTGTTGCTAGATGAATTGTGTTGATCTGCTTGCTGAACTTTGACTTGAGCTACCCAAAGAACAACACCTCTTGGTAAAACAATCTAACTACTCACTAAATAAAACACATGTGTGGCTTAGGAAGAATTGTTTTTCTTTTTACTACATCAAACCCTTCTCCTGATGGCAACTTGAGTGTACCATCTTGATATTCCTCTTTGTGATAATCTAGCTCAAATCTTCCTTAATTCAAAATTTGGGATCATCTACCCCTCATCACATCCTCCTCTTATACCCACTCATCATGTCTGAAGCCAAGTCAACAATCTGTTTTGGCAGGCTTATAAGTTCCAGACTTTGGCAATTGATATCTAAGCAACCACCACTGTTATTGGTGATCTCAATGCATGGATCCCACCTATGCAACACCCTCTTCAACCTCCATGCCTTGCGTGTCTCAGTCAATCCTTTCAACTCTTATACTCCCTTGATCTTGTACCCTATCCAATGTTTAACCTCAAGATCACTTCCTTCACTTCTACCTCTTGTCTTTATTCAAGTTTTATATTCACAAAAACAAGAGTAGGTATGATGGGTACATTTTGTAGCCACCATCTACCCTTGAGAACACTCCTCCCTAAATTAGTTTTCCTTCTCAAAACCCTATTGTGTTCCTTCCCCAGTTATAATCACAAAACTACCTCTAGTTTTATTAAACTCTTTTCAAGATATTTCTTCAAAGAAATAAAGAACTGAAATGGGTTTTGTTTTTCATACCATTTCTACCAAGTACTGATTTCTAAAACATTACTTTCTATTTTTCTTTGTTTTAACAAAAAGCTTGTTTATGGTACCTATACCATTTCTTGTTTTTCACTTGTTTATTTTACAAATGAGAAAAACTCTACTTTACTTGAGAAAGCAAGTAGGATATTTTGAACTCCTATGTTCCAACTAGTTTTGTCTCAACACTTTCAAATTTCATTTCACTTGAGTTCATTCCCAATTGTCTCTAGATAATTGAGGTGTGTCCTACAACTTTCAATTAAACTCTATTTCAAATGGCAACTCTTGCACATCTCGGATCTACCACATTGTATCCACTCATCCTCCAATTATTGATCAAATGGATGATCATTTGATACTTTCAAATGAACACCCTTCGACAAAACCCTTGACTCAGGGAGTATTTCAAACCACTCCCAATTGGCCTCTTATTTGGAGAATTACTTATATTCATTCATCACATCTCACTCTTGTATGGTTTACCCTCATCATCTTGACTTCATGAATTGATGATTTATGCCACCATATTCATCCTTGTGAGTATGGTTATTTTACTCACAATCTCTCTGAGCCTTGCTCTACAATTGTCTAAACCACTATCACCACCATCATCTTTTGGCCAAATTGATCACTTGATCAAAGTGCTTCATTCCTCAACATTGGCACCAATGTTTATTAACACCTCACAATTATTTTTATCTATATGTACCTACTCCTATTCTTATCATCATCAAAGTCACTCATAGACATTATTTCTTCAACCTCATGCTTTGATCTATACACATAGATGTTGTGCCTCCCTCTCACATTGCTCACTTGTTCTTGGCAAGATAGGAGCCGGCCATGGCAAGAATTTTCGGCCAGCCCTTCCTCTTCTTTGCCTTCCTCCACAAGCCTTGCCTCCCACCTAACCCAATCAATAAATGTGCAGCCACCCACCTTGGCCAATCAAGTGAAGAGCTGCCACCACTCCCTCCCTCTATAAATCTCACTTGGCCGGCCACCTCCATTCCTCTTGCTCTCATTTTTCTTCTCTCCACTCACTCCCCCACCTTATCTACTCCCTCACACTCTTCTCCTACTCTCCCCCACGAAAATGCAGCTCCACCTAGCTCCCATGGCCGGCCATGGCCATGAAGAGCTCACCAAGATGAAGCTCCCTCCTCCCTCAAGCTCATCCTCACCATGAGAGCATCTCTCTCACTCTCTTCTCCTCTAATCTTTGATGAATCCAGCTCCCTTTCTCTTTTCCCCTCTCACAAGATTGGATCTTGATGCAGGTGCATGTTGGTCCAAGCATGGAGAAGGTTGAGCAATCCTCAGATCTGAAACTTTTGAGCAAAGTTCGTCCAAATCCCTGCAGTAATTTCTGCTATCTTGCTGTTTCAGATTCTGTACGATTTTGTAAAATCCGCCAAAACTCGTGTGCAGGGCCAAATCGAGTGATTCAAAGTTCGGCGGATAGGTATTGAAAAGATCTACAACTAGCGTTGGTTTCATCCTCAAATTCGTAACAGATTTTCCATGGTAAATAAAGTTCTGTAAACATGCAGATTCACTGTTTGTTAAATAAGTTCCGTTTTACAAAACCTTTTTGAGCAAACTCAACTTTGGGTGAAAGCCCTCTTCAATACCTTCATTTTGGCGGTGGTTTCACTTCGATTGACCTCCTAAAACTGAAATGGTTCACAGATCAAGATCTGGTCAGATCTGACTTTGTCGAATTAAATCAGGAGCTTGGGAAAGAATTTTTGAATGAAACAAATTGGGTAAGAACCACCTTTTCAATACCTTTCAGATTCAACTGACCTCATATTTTTATGAATTTTGTACGATTTGTGGTGAATTAAACTTTTCCGGTGTGTTCTGCAGACATGGCTGTTAGTTTTTAAATCACCTAAAATCCATCTTTGACCCTAATTGAGTGATTCCAACTTTGTAGGACTGCTGTATGTTTTCTTAATCATCTCCAACAAGATTCAAACATTTATCTGTTATGAAAATCCAGTTGTAAAGAAAATGGTATAGACATGCAGTAATCTTGTTAATCCATTTGTGAGAGTTTCAGAAACTATATGAACCCAAATCCAATTGTGTATGCATCTCTGTTTAAATATCTTTCAAATGCCAGTGGTCTCATATTTTTAGGATTTTTCTATGATTCATGGCTTAAAGATCTTGTTTTCTGTACAGTCAGATTCAGATAAATTCCTAAAATTGTAGGTTTAATATTTTGGGGTGATTCCAATTGGGTTAGTCTTGTATTAGTACTGGCCATCTAGGAAAAATAGTATTAGTCTCTGTTCATGCATATTTGTTACTGTTAGTAATGTATATGTGTGACATGCATTGTTGAAGCAAAACTTTTCGGTTTATTTAGAACCCTTGACCAACTCTTTTTATTAGAAATGGGCAACCTTTGTTTTATGATTGCAAAACAAAACCTCTGAAATTTAACATTAGTTATATTGTTTGGCTTAAGTCTTCAAATGGTGTGGCATATCATTTACTTCCTATTCTTGTGTAGTGTTGTGTAAGCTTTACAAAATAGAGAGAATGACTTCCCGCTTTTCCAAAAATGTTTCAAAATGTAATATGAATGTTTGTAATGCCTAACTAATGCACTTGTCCTCTTTATGATGTTATCTACCAGGGGATACTTAGTTGTGCCATGGTGATACCGAGAGAGGCAATTGCTAAGTTATGATACTCTCATACCTTTACTAGGTAAATAAAATGGGTTCTCTTTTAGTTGCTTTGTAGTATCTATAAGTTCTTTGTATGTTATCTCGTAGTAAGGTGGTTAGCTATTGCTTGTTGATTGTTGAATGTTGCATGCTTGTTATGATTGGTGCAATGTGATTGATTGTGTTCCTTTTATATTTTCCGACGATAGATGCGAACGATTCCGGAGAAGAAGTGGATTGGACAAGGATTTTATTTATATTGTTGGTATTCTTATATTGATGAAGTTGAAGAAGTCCAGGGACAAATAAGCCAAGGCAAGCCATCTCTTGATCTCTGATTGATGTGTCTCATATTGTTGTCACCTGATTATTACTCTTGTCTCTTGATCTTGTGTGTGTTAGTCTCTTTATCTTGTCGATGCATGCTTTGTCTTAAGCATGATGATCCTCTTGGTCATACTTCATGATGATCTTAGTAATTGTTGGTATACTTGTTGATCATAGCTACGCCATCCTACCTTGTTGAGTTACATGCTTACCTTAAGCATGTGACACTTCTTGTCGATTCACTCCTACAACCCTTGTGAGTGTAGTAGTAACAACATCATGATCTTGGTGTACTCTCATTTTGAGATGAGTATGCCTACCTACCTTAGGTATGTCAAATATCGTTGACCACCCTCACTTCTACTAGTGTTGGTTGGTTAACACCACAAATCTGAAAGTATTTTCCCTCTTATGTTGACAACATGCATGCTTACCCTAAGCATGTATGCCCCCTTGACCACCTATATTAGCATCTTCTTAGTGGCATGATGATTAACATCATGACCCTTGTTTAATCATACTACTTATGTTGTCCCTATGCATGCTTATCCTAAGTATGTATGATCCCCTTGACACCTCATTTATCACCTCCTTAGTGGTATGATGGTTGGCATCATGCCACTGTTGTCTCTTAGTTCTTACATGAAACCATAGGTTGGGAACCCCTTCGAAAAATACCTTGTTGAAAAGAATTTTTTGGAAAACATTGGGTAAGTTGGACTTACCTAAGTGTGTGTTTATGAAAGAAAAGGATCTTGGCAAAGATGGTTGGAAAGAGAATCTTGTTTTATGAAAACATTGGCGTCTAAGTATTCACCCGTGACAATTAACCCGCGCAACCACAGCTACTCCAACGTGGGCACGGAGCTTAGCTTGACGTTTGTTCTTCTTAGCATGAGGCACCGCACAACTATACAAGGGTACGGTTACCCCCGAGTCCGGGTTGTCATGGTTGGGACAATAGTATAACGGGAGGCCTTCGGGGCTGACCCGTCCGGAAGACACTATGGGTCTCCTGGCTTGGCGGTGGAGCCACGCTCAAAAGGAGGTGAGCTGCCACGGTGCCGGGGAGGTACATACTCCATAGGGTAGGACCTCGTGTTAAGTTGAAGGGGCGAAAGGCTATGTCCGGGTATCCGTCGTGGCATATGTTGTTATGCCGGGATGATGCCCACACGATAGGTATCCGGATAGTTGTGGGGAAAGTGTGCAAACTCTGCAGAGTAAAATCTATTCGAATAGCCGCGTCCGCGGTCATGGACGGTTGGAATGGCTGTTGCTTAGCCTGATGAGTTTTGGTTTACAAAATGGTTTGGCAAATGAAAGGAAAGAACTTGTTTTGGAGTACCGGAAGGGTACGGGAAAGGTTGTGACGACCATATGGAGATGGTCGGGAAGGACAAATAAATTGGGTTACCCCATCCTAGTGTTTTATGTTGTGGAAATCTTTTGAAGTATCTTCTTCAACAAAGATATATAGATGTCATAGGATATCTTTTGAAGTATCTTCTTCAACAAAGATATAGAGATGTCATAGAAATGTCTTATCACCCTCTTAGTGTCCCCTTCAACTGTGATGTGGGATGCTATATCCACAAGAGAAACTTATTCTCTTTCACTTGCTATATCCACCAGAGAAGCTATTCTTCCTCTCTTGTCTTCTTTAGTTAGAATTGTTATCACCTTCTTGATGGTTTGCGAGTACAATTCAAATGTACTCACGGCTTTGTCCCTGGCTATTTACTTGGCCAGACCTGGAGGACTTCGACAGATGAAGAAGGAGTTGACGACGTCTATGCGAGCTAGGAACGTCTTCCCAGTCAGTTGCCTGTAGGGATTAGGGCAGATGACTTGGGCTCTACGCTGCTGAAGTGATTCTGCTACTCTGATGATTAGATTAGGCCCTTCGAGGCTATCTTGTAAAGATGGGTCATGTGACCGTATTGTAATTTTCTTATTCCGTTTTGTAAAGGATGATGTAATTTGATATCAGTTCGGTTATGTGTTCACGGCACACTGATCATGGGAACGTGAACTGTATACATAACAGGGTATTTCGGACAGCTAGTTCGGGGTCCCCACAGAGCTGGTATCAGAGCTATCCTGACTGTAGGAGACCTTAGTTAGCATGGACGTTAGTTAGGAAACAAGTACTTGGGCAAAACTATTTACCAAAAAAAGAAATTTCTTTAGTCGGAAGCATAGCTTCTACTCCTCTTGTTTCTTCAAAACTTCTAAATTATTATCTCTCCGCTTTATAAAAAAGGGTTTGAGAATTCTTACTCTATTATCTCATCCACTTCAAACCTACATATTGGACGATGTCCCAACTCAGCCGGAGACTCAAACTCACAGATGGATAAATCCCTCAGGAAGACTCATATGTCTCCAACAACAGCTATTGAAGCTTGGAGGCCGACTTAGCGCGCACATAAAAGGATAAGTAGATCATGTCTTTGGTTGTCACCAAAGTCTGTCAAGGAGCTGACCTTGTTCCTCCATGGACTTGCATCTTTTCGCAGTTGTCTGGGATCAAGTCCTCAGTTCTTGACTAGTAATTTTTAGGCCAGACACGAGAAGATCTCAAACCTTGGGAGTACCTCAACAGCTACCCCTTCGAAGACCTCACGTCCCTGGGATGTTGAGCAAGAAGACTACACAGTTTTATCCTCTACCACAACATCGACGACTCAACACCAGGCAGCATCACCACCCTCTGCTTTGAGAAAATCCTTGTTGAAGACGATGTCAACAAGCTGAAGACGCCAACATATGTGACCAGCCCCATACCTATAGGATGGATAGGACAAACTCAATCGCTTTGATTGAGCTACCCCCGCGTATTAGTCATCCATGGGTACTTGTGTTACCATGTCTGGTTTGATGATTGCTTGTAGTTCCCTAAGTGTGTTGTCTTGAGTGTTTTTATCTGTTTGTTGTGTGTATGATTGTCTTGGTCCTTTGGTTAGAAAAAACACTATTCGTGTGATAAACCAGCGTAGGAAGCCCACCCTAATATGTTTTCACCCTCATCCACCTCATCGATAAAATGCTAACTGCCAGTTAAATGGATGAGTTAACCCTGTTAACCATCGATTCTCAACCGTCAGAGAAACTGACCCAGACCCTTATCTACGCCAACTACTTTCAAGATCAGCTGAAGCATCTCTACTAAGCCGAGAAGACAGAAACCCCTACCTTCAAGAGTGACTGCACCTCTGCAAGAAGACATACTAACTTTGTCTAACCTTGGAGTATAATCGCACTAACTTCGAAGATAACTTTTTCAGACTACCCTCTAACACACCGTCTAACAAGCTGAGAGGACAATAGCGTCCAAGCCAAGCTACATCACATGGTTCATCTGGTCCTCATCAAGTGAAGCTCCTGAAGGTACCTCAAGACTCAAGATTAGGTGTAGTTTACCTGCTCACTTCTTAACTGGTATAAGTCAGCACCGACCCTCATGCTGAAGACTTGCCTTCGACGACCTTTGTTACTGCTTCTTATGGACAACAACCAGGTGCTTCATCGACTTACTAACTTACCCCGCGTTATAAGGTTTAGTAAACACCATGAGTGCCTTTTGAAGCCGTGGTCTACATTTCTCCCCTAAAGATTCCTCAACTAAATATGGAAGATCGACGACTTCTTGAGAAGCCCCAGACAAAGCCACAAGGCAGAAGTTCAGAGTCTTTCTGAAGCCCCCGATGGAAAATCTTAAGGGTGGAAGACTTCGTCTTCCACTAAAAATTGGAGCTGACCCTAAAATTTTAAACCTTTCTAAAAACACCGTTGAGAACTTGTTGGGATGCATAACCCCCCCCCCCCTTGAAGCTGTGGATTACACATCGCCTCCTGAAGCTGTTCAACTCAAGACGAGAGAAAGATCACTTCTTCAGAAAGCGCCCGACAAGACTCCGTGGCCGAAGCTTAGAGTTTTCTAGAACCTCCGTTGAACAATTTTAAGGGTGGAAGACTTCGTCTTCCACTAAAATTTCAAGCCAACTCTAAAAAGTTTTCAAACCGGCTAAAGCACCGTTGGAGTGCACTAACTTGTCCGAAATCATGGACTCCGCTAGGATCATCAAGAAGCTACAGATCTAACACCTACATGGAGTAGTAAACCTCTTCATGAAAGCTCGCCATCGACAGGAATCCATCATGTCTACCAGAAGATGAAGCAACGACCTTCTCAACAATGGCACATCTACAGAAGAATGGAGTCTAACGTTAGTTAAACTTTACAACCCCTCTAGTCCTACGCTTAGTAATCTCGGGACGAGATTATTTTAAGGGTGGAAGATCTGTCACACCCCAACTTTCGCAACCCTGTTTAGTTGTCCATAGTGCAAAAATCAGGGGGAACAAAAACTTTTTCTAAAGTCAAATTAGATGAATTATCTTGATCTGTTTGTTAATATGAATTGTCTTGATCTGTTGCTAGATGAATTGTGTTGATCTGCTTGCTGAACTTTGACTTGAGCTACCCAAAGAACAACACCTCTTGGTAAAACAATCTAACTACTCACTAAATAAAACACATGTGTGGCTTAGGAAGAATTGTTTTTCTTTTTACTACATCAAACCCTTCTCCTGATGGCAACTTGAGTGTACCATCTTGATATTCCTGTTTGTGATAATCTAGCTCAAATCTTCCTTAATTCAAAATTTGGGATCATCTACCCCTCATCACATCCTCCTCTTATACCCACTCATCATGTCTGAAGCCAAGTCAACAATCTGTTTTGGCAGGCTTATAAGTTCCAGACTTTGGCAATTGATATCTAAGCAACCACCACTGTTATTGGTGATCTCAATGCATGGATCCCACCTATGCAACACCCTCTTCAACCTCCATGTCTTGCGTGTCTCAGTCAATCCTTTCAACTCTTATACTCCCTTGATCTTGTACCCTATCCAATGTTTAACCTCAAGATCACTTCCTTCACTTCTACCTCTTGTCTTTATTCAAGTTTTATATTCACAAAAACAAGAGTAGGTATGATGGGTACATTTTGTAGCCACCATCTACCCTTGAGAACACTCCTCCCTAAATTAGTTTTCCTTCTCAAAACCCTATTGTGTTCCTTCCCCAGTTTAATCACAAAACTACCTCTAGTTTTATTAAACTCTTTTCAAGATATTTCTTCAAAGAAAATAAAGAACTGAAATGGGTCTTGTTTTTCATACCATTTCTACCAAGTACTGATTTCTAAAACATTACTTTCTATTTTGCTTTGTTTTAACAAAAAGCTTGTTTATGGTACCTATACCATTTCTTGTTTTTCACTTGTTTATTTTACAAATGAGAAAAACTCTACTTTACTTGAGAAAGTAAGTAGGATATTTTGAACTCCTATGTTCCAACTAGTTTTGTCTCAACACTTTCAAATTTCATTTCACTTGAGTTCATTCCCAATTGTCTCTAGATAATTGAGGTGTGTCCTATAACTTTCAATTAAACTCTATTTCAAATGGCAACTCTTGCACATCTCGGATCTACCACATTGTATCCACTCATCCTCCAATTATTGATCAAATGGATGATCATTTGATACTTTCAAATGAACACCCTTCGACAAAACCCTTGACTCAGGGAGTATTTCAAACCACTCCCAATTGGCCTCTTATTTGGAGAATTACTTATATTCATTCATCACATCTCACTCTTGTATGGTTTACCCTCATCATCTTGACTTCATGAATTGATGATTTATGCCACCATATTCATCCTTGTGAGTATGGTTATTTCACTCACAATCTCTCTGAGCCTTGCTCTACAATTGTCTAAACCACTATCACCACCATCATCTTTTGGCCAAATTGATCACTTGATCAAAGTGCTTCATTCCTCAACATTGGCACCAATGTTTATTAACACCTCACAATTATTTTTATCTATATGTACCTACTCCTATTCTTATCATCATCAAAGTCACTCATAGACATTATTTCTTCAACCTCATGCTTTGATCTATACACATAGATGTTGTGCCTCCCTCTCACATTGCTCACTTGTTCTTGGCAAGATAGGAGCCGGCCATGGCAAGAATTTTCGGCCAGCCCTTCCTCTTCTTTGCCTTCCTCCACAAGCCTTGCCTCCCACCTAACCCAATCAATAAATGTGCAGCCACCCACCTTGGCCAATCAAGTGAAGAGCTGCCACCACTCCCTCCCTCTATAAATCTCACTTGGCCGGCCACCTCCATTCCTCTTGCTCTCATTTTTCTTCTCTCCACTCACTCCCCCACCTTATCTACTCCCTCACACTCTTCTCCTACTCTCCCCCACGAAAATGCAGCTCCACCTAGCTCCCATGGCCGGCCATGGCCATGAAGAGCTCACCAAGATGAAGCTCCCTCCTCCCTCAAGCTCATCCTCACCATGAGAGCATCTCTCTCACTCTCTTCTCCCCTAATCTTTGATGAATCCAGCTCCCTTTCTCTTTTCCCCTCTCACAAGATTGGATCTTGATGCAGGTGCATGTTGGTCCAAGCATGGAGAAGGTTGAGCAATCCTCAGATCTGAAACTTTTGAGCAAAGTTCGTCCAAATCCCTGCAGTAATTTCTGCTATCTTGCTGTTTCAGATTCTGTACGATTTTGTAAAATCCGCCAAAACTCGTGTGCAGGGCCAAATCGAGTGATTCAAAGTTCCGCGGATAGGTATTGAAAAGATCTACAACTAGGCGTTGGTTTCATCCTCAAATTCGTAACAGATTTTCCATGGTAAATAAAGTTCTGTAAACATGCAGATTCACTATTTGTTAAATAAGTTCCGTTTTACAAAACCTTTTTGAGCAAACTCAACTTTGGGTGAAAGCCCTCTTCAATACCTTCATTTTGGCGGTGGTTTCACTTCGATTGACCTCCTAAAACTGAAATGGTTCACAGATCAAGATCTGGTCAGATCTGACTTTGTCGAATTAAATCAGGAGCTTGGGAAAGAATTTTTGAATGAAACAAATTGGGTAAGAACCACCTTTTCAATACCTTTCAGATTCAACTGACCTCATATTTTTATGAATTTTGTACGATTTGTGGTGAATTAAACTTTTCTGGTGTGTTCTGCAGACATGGCTGTTAGTTTTTAAATCACCTAAAATCCATCTTTGACCCTAATTGAGTGATTCCAACTTTGTAGGACTGCTGTATGTTTTCTTAATCATCTCCAACAAGATTCAAACATTTATCTGTTATGAAAATCCAGTTGTAAAGAAAATGGTATAGACATGCAGTAATCTTGTTAATCCATTTGTGAGAGGTTCAGAAACTATTTGAACCCAAATCCAATTGTGTATGCATCTCTGTTTAAATATCTTTCAAATGCCAGTGGTCTCATATTTTTAGGATTTTTCTATGATTCATGGCTTACAGATCTTGTTTTCTGTACAGTCAGATTCAGAGAAATTCCTAAAATTGTAGGTTTAATATTTTGGGGTGATTCCAATTGGGTTAGTCTTGTATTAGTACTGGCCATCTAGGAAAAATAGTATTAGTCTCTGTTCATGCATATTTGTTACTGTTAGTAATGTATATGTGTGACATGCATTGTTGAAGCAAAACTTTTCGGTTTATTTAGAACCCTTGACCAACTCTTTTTATTAGAAATGGGCAACCTTTGTTTTATGATTGCAAAACAAAACCTCTGCAATTTAACATTAGTTATATTGTTTGGCTTAAGTCTTCAAATGGTGTGGCATATCATTTACTTCCTATTTTTGTGTAGTGTTGTGTAAGCTTTACAAAATAGAGAGAATGACTTCCCGCTTTTCCAAAAATGTTTCAAAATGTAATATGAATGTTTGTAATGCCTAACTAATGCACTTGTCCTCTTTATGATGTTATCTACCAGGGGATACTTAGTTGTGCCATGGTGATACCGAGAGAGGCAATTGCTAAGTTATGATACTCTCATACCTTTACTAGGTAAATAAAATGGGTTCTCTTTTAGTTGCTTTGTAGTATCTATAAGTTCTTTGTATGTTATCTCGTAGTAAGGTGGTTAGCTATTGCTTGTTGATTGTTGAATGTTGCATGCTTATTATGATTGGTGCAATGTGATTGATTGTGTTCCTTTTATATTTTCCGACGATAGATGCGAACGATTCCGGAGAAGAAGAAGTGGATCGGACAAGGATTTTATTTATATTGTTGGTATTCTTATATTGATGAAGTTGAAGAAGTCCAGGGACAAATAAGCCAAGGCAAGCCATCTCTTGATCTCTGATTGATGTGTCTCATATTGTTGTCACCTTATTATTACTCTTGTCTCTTGATCTTGTGTGTGTTAGTCTCTTTATCTTGTCGATGCATGCTTTGTCTTAAGCATGATGATCCTCTTGGTCATACTTCATGATGATCTTAGTAATTGTTGGTACACTTGTTGATCATAGCTACGCCATCCTACCTTGTTGAGTTACATGCTTACCTTAAGCATGTGACACTTCTTGTCGATTCACTCCTACAACCCTTGTGAGTGTAGTAGTAACAACATCATGATCTTGGTGTACTCTCATTTTGAGATGAGTATGCCTACCTACCTTAGGTATGTCAAATATCGTTGACCACCCTCACTTCTACTAGTGTTGGTTGGTTAACACCACAAATCTGAAAGTATTTTCCCTCTTATGTTGACAACATGCATGCTTACCCTAAGCATGTATGCCCCCTTGACCACCTATATTAGCATCTTCTTAGTGGCATGATGATTAACATCATGACCCTTGTTTAATCATACTACTTATGTTGTCCCTATGCATGCTTATCCTAAGTATGTATGATCCCCTTGACACCTCATTTATCACCTCCTTAGTGGTATGATGGTTGGCATCATGCCACTGTTGTCTCTTAGTTCTTACATGAAACCATAGGTTGGGAACCCCTTCGAAAAATACCTTGTTGAAAAGAATTTTTGGAAAACCTTGGGTAAGTTGGACTTACCTAAGTGTGTGTTTATGAAAGAAAAGGATCTTGGCAAAGATGGTTGGAAAGAGAATCTTGTTTTATGAAAACATTGGCGTCTAAGTATTCACCCGTGACAATTAACCCGCGCAACCACAGCTACTCCAACGTGGGCACGGAGCTTAGCTTGACGTTTGTTCTTCTTAGCATGAGGCACCGCACAACTATACAAGGGTACGGTTACCCCCGAGTCCGGGTTGTCATGGTTGGGACAATAGTATAACGGGAGGCCTTCGGGGCTGACCCGTCCGGAAGACACTATGGGTCTCCTGGCTTGGCGGTGGAGCCACGCTCAAAAGGAGGTGAGCTGCCACGGTGCCGGGGAGGTACATACTCCATAGGGTAGGACCTCGTGTTAAGTTGAAGGGGCGAAAGGCTATGTCCGGGTATCCGTCGTGGCATATGTTGTTATGCCGGGATGATGCCCACACGATAGGTATCCGGATAGTTGTGGGGAAAGTGTGCAAACTCTGCAGAGTAAAATCTATTCGAATAGCCGCGTCCGCGGTCATGGACGGTTGGAATGGCTGTTGTTTAGCCTGATGAGTTTTGGTTTACAAAATGGTTTGGCAAATGAAAGGAAAGAACTTGTTTTGGAGTACCGGAAGGGTACGGGAAAGGTTGTGACGACCATATGGAGATGGTCGGGAAGGACAAATAAATTGGGTTACCCCATCCTAGTGTTTTATGTTGTGGAAATCTTTTGAAGTATCTTCTTCAACAAAGATATATAGATGTCATAGGATATCTTTTGAAGTATCTTCTTCAACAAAGATATAGAGATGTCATAGAAATGTCTTATCACCCTCTTAGTGTCCCCTTCAACTGTGATGTGGGATGCTATATCCACAAGAGAAACTTATTCTCTATCACTTGCTATATCCACCAGAGAAGCTATTCTTCCTCTCTTGTCTTCTTTAGTTAGAATTGTTATCACCTTCTTGATGGTTTGCGAGTACAATTCAAATGTACTCACGGCTTTGTCCCTGGCTATTTACTTGGCCAGACCTGGAGGACTTCGACAGATGAAGAAGGAGTTGACGACGTCTATGCGAGCTAGGAACGTCTTCCCAGTCAGTTGCCTGTAGGGATTAGGGCAGATGACTTGGGCTCTACGCTGCTGAAGTGATTCTGCTACTCTGATGATTAGATTAGGCCCTTCGAGGCTATCTTGTAAAGATGGGTCATGTGACCGTATTGTAATTTTCTTATTCCGTTTTGTAAAGGATGATGTAATTTGATATCAGTTCGGTTATGTGTTCACGGCACACTGATCATGGGAACGTGAACTGTATACATAACAGCGTATTTCGGACAGCTAGTTCGGGGTCCCCACAAGAAATCGATAGAGTTCCAAAGAGGAAAAGAGCGCAAAGATAGAATTGCAAATAGCAAAAGATCCAAACACTAGAATTCCTAGAATGGAAGAGATCGACTTCCTAGAAGAGTTGATAACTTCGTAGATGGTAGATCTAGAAGGGTTCCCACAAGGGTCATGAGCAAAGCTCGTGTTTTAATTTCACATCAAGTCTAATCTCAGATCTGAGCCAACTAGGCTATTTATAGGTAGGGGGCGAATAGTTAAGTTACATGCTGAAAAGTGCTGTTGTGCTGAAGTTCGCGGTGGCGGAAGTTCCGGTCATCTTGGGCGGAAGTTCCGGTCAGGGGCGGAAGTTCCGGTCCTAGGGGCCGGAAGTTCCGGCCAAGTTCCGGCCAAGTTCCGAAATTAGCCCGTTTCCTTGCAGTAACATCCAGGGGCGATTTGACGGACTTTCGGAACTTGGGCGGAACTTGGGCGGAAGTTCCGACCGGGCGGAAGTTCCGGTCCCTCGGGGCGGAAGTTCCGGTCCGATGCTTTTTCCTGCGCGCTGGAGGGCATCTTGGGGGCATCTTGGAGGAATCTGGCCGGAAGTTCCGGTCCTGGGGGGCGGAAGTTCCGGCCTGGGCGCTGTAGCTCCATCTTCATCGTTTCCAGCTTTCTCTCCAACGACTTGGTCTCCATGGCTTGTGTCTTGGTCGATGTACCTGATTGAACATAGGGTATTCGCATGAAGTAGCAAGCCATCCAAGGGGGTGTCAAAGTCATAGGTAGAGAGGAGCGAATTCACCTCTTGGCGTAGTGCTTGGGCTCGAGCTTGTGTCATTGGACCACGAGGAGGGCTTGTCGGTCTTGATGTAGTGTCGACCTTGGGTGGGGCTGCATCATCTCCCCCCCCTTGGGAAAGAGTCGTCCTCGACTCGATGTTCTCCTCATCTCCATGGTATGGTGAGAGGTCGGACACATTGAACGTGTTGCTCACCAAGTACTTGGATGTTGGTATGTTGACGACGTAGGCGTTGTCGTTGATGCGCTTGAGGACCTTGAAGGGGCCATCACCTCGGGGCTTGAGCTTGGAGTTTCTTTCTTGAGGGAAGCGGTCCTTGCGAAGGTGTATCCACACTAGGTCGCCTTCATTGAAGATCCGTGCTTTTTTCTTCGAGTTTAGTCTTGTTGCTTGACGGAGAACTTGTTGCTCGATCGTTGCCCTTGTGTCTTCATGGAGTTTCTTCATGTATTGTGCTCGCTTGTCGATGTCCATGTTCACTTGCTCATGTAGTGGAAGAGGAAGAAGGTCGATCGCCGTAGGTGGTTCAAACCCATAGACGACCATGAATGGGCTTCTCGATGTTGTAGAGTGCTTGGCGCGGTTGTAGGCAAACTCCGCATGTGGGATGCAATCTTCCCATGCTTTCAAATTCTTCTTGACAAGGACTCGTAGTAGCGTGGATAGGCTTCGGTTCACCACTTCGGTTTGTCCATCGGTTTGGGGGTGCGAGGATGATGAGAACAAAAGCTTGACGTTGAACTTGGCCATTAGTGTCTTCCAAAGATAGCTCATGAACTTGACATCTCGGTCGGAGACAATGCTTCTTGGTACACCGTGGAGTCTCACAATTTCCCTAAAAAACAAGGAGGCAATGTGTGAAGCATCATCCGTTCGGGAGCATGGTATAAAGTGAGCCATTTTTGAGAATCTATCAACTACCACAAAGATTGAATCATGACCATATTTAGTTCAAGGTAATCCTAGTACAAAGTCCATGCTTATATCGGACCAAGGAGCATAGGGAATAGGAAACGGTGTATAAAGACCATAAGAGTTGGAGGTGGACTTAGCTTGCAAACATGTCGTGCAACGTTTGCATAGGCGCTCCACATCACGCTTCATTCGTGGCCAATAGTAATGGGTGGAGAGCATAGAGAGTGTCTTGTCACGTCCAAAGTGACCCATGAGACCACCACCATGCGATTCTTGTAAGAGCAAAAGGCGAAGCGAGGACATTGGGACACAAAGTTTGTTGCCCTTAAACAAGAATCCTTGGTGCAAATAGAAATCATCGATGCCCTTTTCAATGGAACACTTCGCAAAAATTGGGCCAAAGAAAGTATCAGAGGCATATTGTTCTTTGATTTCATCAAGACCCAACACATGGAAATCCAAACGAGTGAGTAAAAGGGTGAGTTTGCGGGAAAGGGCATCCGCAACGACATTGTCCTTGCCCTTCTTGTATTTGATTACATATGGAAAGGACTCAATGAACTCAACCCATTTTGCATGTCTTTTGTTCAAAGTGTGTTGGCTTTTCAAATACTTCAAAGATTCATGATCGGAGTGAATAATGAACTCTCTTGGCCAAAGATAATGTTGCCAAACTTCAAGAACACGAACCAAAGCGTAAAGTTCCTTGTCATAAATAGGATAGTTGAGGCGTGCGCCGTCCAACTTCTCACTATAATATGCCACGGGTTTTCCATTTTGCATGAGGACACCACCGATTCCAAGGCCACTCGCGTCACATTCTATCTCAAATGTTTTAGCAACATCGGGAAGAACAAGTAGTGGTGCCTCGGTGAGTCTCTTTTTCAATTCATCAAAAGCTTTTTGTTGTGCTTTGCCCCAAACAAACGGAACATTCTTTTTTGTAAGCTCGTTTAAAGGGCAAGCGATGGTGCTAAAATCTTTCACAAAGCGGCGGTAAAATCCGGGCGAGTCCATGGAAGCTTCGAACTTGACCAACATTTGTGGGAGTGGGCCAATTGTGGATGGCCTCAACTTTGGAAGAATCAACTTCAATCCCGTTGGCGGAAACCACAAAACCAAGAAAAACCAATTTGTTTTGAGCAAAGGTGCATTTTGGGAGGTTGGCATAGAGCTTCTCGTTGCGTAGTATGCATAAGACTTCTCTCACATGTCGAACATGGTCCTCGAGATTTTTGCTATAGACGAGAATGTCATCAAAGTAAACAACCACGCTCTTGCCAATGAGTGGTCTCAAAATGTGATTCATAAGACGCATGAAAGTCGAAGGAGCATTAGAAAGACCAAATGGCATGACAAGCCATTCATATAGACCAAGCTTGGTCTTGAATGCCGTCTTCCATTCATCACCAATTGCCATGCGAATTTGGTGGTAGCCACTACGCAAATCAATCTTAAAGAAAATGGTGGCACCACTCAATTCATCAAGCATGTCGTCTAAACGCGGAATGGGATGGCGATAACGGACGGTAATGGCATTGATGGGGCGACAATCCATACACATCCGTTGCGTCTCATCCGGTTTAGGCACAAGAATCACGGGAACAGCGCAAGGGCTAAGGCTTTCTCGAACGTACCCTTTAGCGAGGAGGTCTTGTATTTGTCGTTGAATCTCCTTTGTGTCTTCGGGGTTGGTGCGGTAGGCGGCTCGGTTTGGAAGGGAAGCGCCGGGTATGAGGTCGATGCGGTGCTCGATGCCCCGAAGCGGTGGTAGTCCATGAGGTAGCTCGTCGGGGAAGACGTCTTGGAATTCCTTCAAAAGAGACAACAAAGACGAAGGAATGTTGGTTAAGTCGTTAGTCTCCGCCGAGGGTCCCTTGCAAATGAGCACATAGTGTAGGGTGGTGGATGGGTTGTGGTTCACTTCTCTCATCTCACTCTTGGTAGCTAGGAGGACACTTTTCATCTCACTCACATATGGTTTGTGGTGCTCACTCTCTTTTTGGTGGATCACTCTCTCACCTCTCAACTCACTAGTGATAGTGGCTTCCTTAGCCCTCGCTAAAGCCTTTGCATTGTCCGCAATTACTTGGCTAGGAGTCATTGGGCGTAGGATGTAGGTCTTGTCGTTGACCTTGAAGCTATAGGCATTTGTGTAGCCATCATGGTTGGCTTTCTTGTCATATTGCCAAGGGCGACCAAGTAACATGTGGCACACCGTCATAGGCACGACGTCACAATCAATGGTGTCTTCATAAGCGCCAATCTTGAAGGATATCGTGACGGTGTGTTGGATCTTCACATTTCCATTGTCGCTTAGCCATTGCACATGGTAGGGATGGGGGTGTTTCCGGAGTGGGAGGTTGAGCTTGGTGCATAGTTCGGTGCTTGCAAGATTGTGGCAACTCCCTCCATCGATGATAACCTTTATTGACTTGCCATTGATTCCGGCTCTTGTTTGGAAGATATTGCACCTTTGGTCTTCATTGGGAAGTGCATGGGTTGTCAACACTTTGGTCACCACAAGAGAAGGGCTTGCATCATGCACAAATAGGACTTGCTCTTGGTCTTCCAAGGCATCATCTTCATGAGAGGTTGCGGCTTGTACCAAGGCTTCATATTCACCTTCACTCAAGTACTCCACATCTCCATCATCTCGAGTGATCATAACTCTTGTGTTCTTGCATTCAAAGGATTTATGTCCTTGAGCACCACACTTGAAGCAAGTGATGTTACTAGAACCGGTGGAAGCTTTGGAGGACATGGTTGATTGCTCCGGCTTGAAGCTTGTTGTCTTGATGGCACTTCGTGCTTGCTTTGGAGGATCCTTGGAGGCAAGTGGACTTGTGTTCTTGATGCTTGAGGAGGCATTCATAGCATTTCTTGTGGTGCACCAAATAGGAGGACCAATTTCTCTTTCCAATGGTTTGTGTGCACACATGTTGATGACATTTTGGACACTCTTTCGTATGTGTTTTTGCCAAATTCTCCACTTGTTGCTTCAAGGATGTTGAACAATTTCTCTTTCCGATGCCTTGAGAGCAACAATGAAAATAACTTTCTACATGAGATGGACACCACGGTTGTCTCACAATTGGGAGTTTTTGTGTTTCCACATTTGGAAGATGTTCATAAGGAGTTCTTCCACATTGACCTTGCACATGCCTTATTCTTGATATATTTGTGTTGTGCTAACGGTGTTGTGAACATGAAAGGACATGTCATCGATGATGTGCTCCAATATCACACACAAACATATTTTGCTTGGTCTTTGTTGTGTGAAGGTACAAGTGACTTGTGGATGAGTGTCAACGAATGGGTTCAACCCCACACTTCGACTACACAAGATCTCTCCATGAGAGCACACCGACATTATACTAAGGTGACCTCCTTATACTTGGGACATATTGCTAAATCCGTTGAACATTGGCTACGCTTTGAGTGTTGCTTGGCTTTTCTTGTGCTATTCATAGGGCCCTTGACAAGTGAAGGGACATTCAAGCGTTGGTGTCATCTACCTCCTTTACACATTCATGAAGAGTTATCGTCGAGGACGACTCTTTTTCAAGTGAGGGGAGATGATGCAGCCCGACCTTCGGTCTACACCGCATCATATACTTCATCGCCAAGAGAGGATGCCATGGAGACCCGAGGACGCAAGGCCGATGTCACGGAAGCATGGAAGAGAAGGAGAAAGAGGAGTTGGACGCTCCAGGCCGGAACTTCCGCCCCTGATGGCCGGAACTTCCGCCCCACCGGAACTTCCGCCCCCAAGGACCGGAACTTCCGCCCAGATGCCGCCAAGATGCCTTCCAGCGCCCAAAGAAATGGATCAGGCCGGAACTTCCGCCCCGAGTGACCGGAACTTCCGCCCACCCGGAACTTCCGCCCAAGTTCCGCCCAAGCTCCGAAAGTCCACCAAAATGCCCCTGGATGTTACTGCAAGGAAATGGGCCAATTTCGGAACTTGACCGGAACTTGGCCGGAACTTCCGGTCGGGCCGGAACTTCCGGCCCCCAGGACCGGAACTTCCGCCCCTGACCGGAACTTCCGCCCAAGACGGCCGGAACTTCCGCCACTGCGAACTTCAGCACAACAGCACTTTTCAGCGTGTAACTTACCCCTTCGCCCCCTACTATAAATAGGCTAGTTGGCTCAGATCTGAGATTAGACTTGATGTGAAATTAAAACACGAGCTTTGCTCATGACCCTTGTGGGAACCCTTCTAGATCTATGATACGTCTCCAACGTATCGATAATTTCTTATGTTCCATGCTACTTTATTGATGATACCTACATGTTTTATGCACATTATATGTCATATTTATGCATTTTCTGGAACTAACCTATTAACAAGATGCCGAAGAGCCGATTCTTTTCTGCTGTTTTTGGTTTCAGAAATCCTAGTAAAGAAATATTCTCGGAATTGGACGAAACTTTCGCCCAGGGTCCTATTTTTGCACGAAGCTTCCAGAAGACCGAAGACCTAACGAAGTGGGGCCACGAGGCGGCCAGGAGGGAGGCCGGCGCGGCCCAGGCCCTGGCCGCGCCGACCTGCCCCCTGGGCCCCTCGTGTGGCCCCCCGCGTTGACCCTCCGCCTACTTAAAGCTTCCGTCGCGAAACCCCCAGTACCGAGAGCCACGATACGGAAAACCTTCCAGAGACGCCGCCGCCGCGAATCCCATCTCGGGGGATTCAGGAGATCGCCTCCGGCACCCTGCCGGAGAGGGGATTCATCTCCCGGAGGACTCTACACCGCCATGGTCGCCTCCGGAGTGATGAGTGAGTAGTCCACCCCTGGACCATGGGTCCATAGCAGTAGCTAGATGGTCGTCTTCTCCTTGTTGTGCTTCATTGTTGGATCTTGTGAGCTGCCTAACATGATCAAGATCATCTATATGTAATTCTATATGTTGTGTTTGTCGGGATCCGATGGATAGAGAGTACTATGATTATGGTGATTATCAATCTATTGTTCATGTGTTGTTTATGATCTTGCATGCTCTCCGTTATTAGTAGAGGCTCTGGCCAAGTTTTTACTCTTAACTCCAAGAGGGAGTATTTATGCTCGATAGTGGGTTCATGCCTCCATTGAATCTCGGGACTGATGACAGAAAGTTCTAAGGTTGTGGATGTGCTGTTGCCACTAGGGATAAAACATTGATGCTATGTCTAAGGATGTAGTTGTTGATTACATTACGCACCATACTTAATGCAATTGTCTGTTGCTTTGCAACTTAATACTGGAGGGGGTTCGGATGATAACCTGAAGGTGGACTTTTTAGGCATAGATGCAGTTGGATGGCGGTCTATGTACTTTGTCGTAATGCCCAATTAAATCTCACTATATTTATCATATCATGTATATGCATTGTTATGCCTTTCTCTATTTGTCAATTGCCCGACTGTAATTTGTTCACCCAACATGCTTTTATCTTATGGGAGAGACACCTCTAGTGAACTGTGGACCCCGGTCCTATTCTTTACATAGCATACAATCTACTGCAATTGTGTTTACTGTTTTCTTTGCAAACATCTTCCACTCGATACGTTTAATCCTTTGTTACAGCAAGCCGGTGAGATTGACAACCTCACTGTTTCGTTGGGACAAAGTACTTGGGTTGTGTTGTGCAGGTTCCGCGTTGGCGCCGGAATCCCTGGTGTTGCGCCGCATCACATTTCGCGACCATCAACCTTCAACGTGCTTCTTGGCTCCTACTGGTTCGATTAAACCTTGGTTTCATACTGAGGGAAACTTGCTTCTATACGCATCATACCTTCCACTTGGGGTTCCCAACTGACGTGTGCATCTACGCGTATCAAGCTAAATTTCTGGCGCCGTTGCCGGGGAGATCAAGACACGCTGCAAGGGGAGTCTCCACTTCTCAATCTCTTTACTTTGTTTTTGTCTTGCTTTATTTTATTTACTACTTTGTTTGCTGCACCTAAAACAAAACACAAAAAAAATTAGTTGCTAGTTTTACTTTATTTATTGTCTTGCTCTCTATATCAAAAACACAAAAAAATTAGTTGCTTGCATTTACTTTATCTAGTTTGTTTTATTTACTGTTGCTAAAATGGCCAACCATGAAAATACTAAATTGTGTGACATCACAAATGCAAATAATAATGATTTCCTATGCACACCTATTGCTCCACCTGCTACTACAGCAGAATTTTTTGAAATTAAACCTGCTTTACTAAATCTTGTCATGAGAGATCAATTTTCTGGTGCTAGTTCTGATGATGCTGCTGCCCATCTCAATAATTTTGTTGAACTTTGTGAAATGCAAAAGTATAAAGATGTAGATGGTGATATTATTAAATTGAAAGTGTTTCCTTTCTCATTAAGAGGAAGAGCTAAAGATTGGTTGCTATCTTTGCCTAAGAATAGTATTGATTCATGGACTAAATGCAAGGATGCTTTTATTGGTAGATATTATCCTCCCGCTAAAATTATATCTTTGAGAAGTAGCATAATGAATTTTAAACAATTAGATACTGAACATGTAGCTCAAGCTTGGGAGAGAATGAAAACTTTGGTAAAGAATTGCCCAACCCATGGACTGACTACTTGGATGATTATCCAAACCTTCTATGCAGGACTAAATTTTTCTTCGCGGAATTTATTGGATTCAGCTGCTGGAGGTACCTTTATGTCCATCACATTGGGGGCGGCTACAAAACTTCTTGATGATATGATGATAAATTACTCTGAGTGGCACACGGAAAGAGCTCCACAAGGTAAGAAGGTAAATTCTGTTGAGGAAACCTCTTCCTTGAGTGATAAGATTGATGTGATTATGTCTATGCTTGTGAATGGTAGATCTAATGTAGATCCAAATAATGTTCCTTTAGCTTCATTGGTTGCTCAAGAAGAAAATGTTGATCTGAATTTCATTAAAAATAATAATTTCAACAACAATGCTTATAGGAACAACTCTGGTAATAACTATAGGCCATATCCTTCTGCTAATGGTAATGGTTATGGTAATTCTTATGGGAATTCTTACAATAATAATAGGAATGTACCCTCTGGTCTTGAAGCCATGCTTAAAGAATTTATTAGTACACAAACTGCTTTTAACAAATCTGTTGAGGAAAAGCTTGATAAAATTGATACTATTGCTTCTAGAGTTGATAGACTTGCCTCTGATGTAAATCTTTTAAAATTGAAAGTTATGCCTAATAATGATATTGATAATAAGATTACTACTACAGCAAATGCCATCCAAGTTAGAATTAATGAGAATATAAGATTAATGGCTGAACTGCGTGCTAGGTGGGATAGAGAAGAAAATGAAAAACTAGCTAAAGAGAATAATGTAGCTAAAGTTTGGACTATTACCACCACTAGTAATGCTAATTCTCCACATGTTGCTGCACCTCCTACTATCAATGGTAAAATAATTGGTGTTGGCAATGTTTCTACTCCTAGTGCGAAGCGTACAAAACTGCCTGAAATTGCTAAAACTGCTGAAACTGCTTGTGATAAAACTGCTGAAATTTTTTCCAACCTTGGGAACAATGATCCCATTGCTGTAGCTCATAATGATTTAGATTTTGAGGATTGCCACATCTCTGAAGTTATAAAGTTCTTACAAAAACTTGCTAAAAGTCCCAATGCTAGTGCTATAAATTTAGCCTTTACAAAACATATTACAAATGCTCTCATAAAAGCTAGAGAAGAGAAACTAAAACTTGAAACTTCTATTCCTAGAAAGTTAGAGGATGGTTGGGAGCCCATCATTAAAATGAAATTCAATGACTTTGAATGTAATGCTTTATGTGATCTTGGTGCAAGTATTTCTGTTATGCCTAAAAAGATTTATGATATGCTTGACTTGCCACCATTGAAGAATTGTTATTTGGATGTTAATCTTGCCGATAATGTTAAAAAGAAACCTTTGGGGAGGATTGATAATGTGCACATTACGGTTAACAATAACCTTGTCCCCGTTGATTTTGTTGTCTTGGATATCGAATGCAATGCATCTTGTCCAATTGTGTTGGGAAGACCTTTTCTTCGAACTGTTGGTGCTGTTATTGATATGAGGGAAGGTAATATTAAATATCAATTTCCTCTCAAGAAAGGTATGGAACACTTCCCTAGAAAGAGAATGAAGTTGCCTTTTGATTCTATTATTAGAACAAGCTATGATGTTGATGCTTCTACTCTCGATGTTACTTGATTTGCACTTTCTGCGCCTAGCTGAAAGGCGTTAAAGAAACGCGCTTATGAGAGACAACCCATGTTTTTACCTACAGCAATTTTTTGTTTTGTTGAGTCTTGGAAGTTGTTTACTACTGTAGCAACCTCTCCTTATCATGTTTTTGTGCCAAGTAAAGTTTCTATGTCAAAGTTGATGTTATATTTGGGATCGCTGCGCAGAAACAGCATTGCTGTCTGTCACGAATCTGGGCGCAATTCTCTGTAGAAAATTCGAAAAAATCTGCCAATTTACGAGCGTGATCCTCAGATATGTACGCAACTTTCATTAGTTTTGAGTTTTTCCATTTGAGCAAGTCTGGTGCCATTTCTAAATTCGTCTTTACGGACTGTTCTGTTTTTGACAGATTCTGCCTTTTATTTCGCATTGCCTCTTTTGCTATGTTGGATTTATTTCTTTGATCCACTAATGTCCAGTAGCATTATGCAATGTCCAGAAGTGAAAATAATGATTGTGTCACCTCTGAATGAGTGAATTATTAATTGTGCACTAACCCTCTAATGAGTTTGCTTGAAGTTTGGTGTGAAGGAAGTTTTCAAGGGTCAAGAGAGGAGAATGATATACTATGATCAAGAGGAGTGAAAGCTCTAAGCTTGGGGATGCCCCCGTGGTTCATCCCTGCATATTTTAAGAAGACTCAAGCGTCTAAGCTTGGGGATGCCCAAGGCATCCCCTTCTTCATCGACAACATCATCAGGTTCCTCCCCTGAAACTATATTTTTATTCAATCACATCTTGTGTTCTTTACTTGGAGCGTCGGTTTGTTTTCGTTTTTGTTTTTGTTTGAATAAGATGGATCCTAGCATTCACTTTGTGGGAGAGAGACACGCTCCGCTGTTGCATATGGACACATGTGTCCTTAGGCTTTACTCATAATGTTCAAGGCGAAGTTTCTTCTTCGTTAAATTGTTATATGGTTGGAATTGGAAAATGCTACATGTAGTAATTCTAAAAATGTCTTGGATAATGTGATACTTGGCAATTGTTGTGCTCATGTTTAAGCTCTTGCATCATATACTTTGCACCCATTAATGAAGAAATACATAGAGCTTGCTAAAATTTGATTTGCATATTTGGTTTCTCTAAGGTCTAGATAATATCTAGTATTGAGTTTTGAACAACAAGGAAGACAGTGTAGAGTCTTATAATGTTTACAATATGTCTTTTATGTGAGTTTTGCTGCACTTGTTCATCCTTGAGTTTGCTTCAAATAACCTTGCTAGCCTAAACCTTGTATCGAGAGGGAATACTTCTCATGCATCCAAAATCCTTGAGCCAACTACTATGCCATTTGTGTCCACCATACCTACCTACTACATGGTATTTCTCCGCCATTCCAAAGTAAATTGCTTGAGTGCTACCTTTAAAATTCCATCATTCACCTTTGCAATATATAGCTCATGGGACAAAATAGCCTTAAAAACTATCGTAGTATTGAATATGTACTTATGCACTTTATATTTTATTAAGTTGCCTGTTGTGCGATAACCATGCTTCTGGGGAACGCCATCAACTATTGTTGAATATCATGTGAGTTGCTATGCATGTCCGTCTTGTCTGAAGGTCTATCATTTTAGTGGTTGGAGCATGCAAAATTGTTAGAGAAGAACATTGGGCCGCTAACTAAAGCCATGAATCATGGTTGAAGTTTCAGTTTTGGACATATATCCTCAATCTCATATGAGAACAATAATCATTGCTACATGCTTATGCATTTAAGAGGAGTCCATTATCTGTTGTCCATGTTGTCCCGGTATGGATGTCTAAGTTGAGAATAATCAAAAGCGAGAAATCCGAAATGCGAGCATTCTCCTTAGACCTTTGTACAGGCGGCATGGAGGTACCCCTTTGTGACACTTGGTTGAAACATGGCATGCGAAGACCCGGTAGTCCAAGTTAAGTAGGACGAGGTGCGGGCACTATTAGTATACTATGCGTGAGGCTTGCAACTTGTAAGATATAATTTTCATAACTCATATGCTTTATTACTACCGTTGACAAAATTGTTTCATGTTTTCAAAATAAAAGCTCTAGCACAAATACAGCAATCGATGCTTTCCTCTTTGAAGGACCTTTCTTTTACTTTTATTGTTGAGTCAGTTTACCTATCTCCTTCCACCTTAAGAAGCAAACACTTGTGTGAACTGTGCATTGATTCCTACATACTTGCATATTGCACTTGTTATATTACTTTATGTTGACAATATCCATGAGATATACATGTTATAAGTTGAAAGCAACCGCTGAAACTTAATCTTCTTATGTGTTGCTTCAACACCTTTACTTTGATTTATTGCTTTATGAGTTAACTCTTATGCAAGACTTATTGATGCTTGTCTTGAAGTACTATTCATGAAAAGTCTTTGCTTTATGATTCAGTTGTTTACTCATGTCATTACCTTTGCTTTGATCGCTGCATTCATTACATATGTTTACAAATAGTATGATCAAGATTATGATGGCATGTCACTTCAGAAATTATCTTTGTTATCGTTTTACCTGCTCGGGACGAGCAGAACTAAGCTTGGGGATGCTGATACGTCTCCAACGTATCGATAATTTCTTATGTTCCATGCTACTTTATTGATGATACCTACATGTTTTATGCACATTATATGTCATATTTATGCATTTTCCGGCACTAACCTATTGACAAGATGCCGAAGAGCGATTCTTGTTTTCTGCTGTTTTTGGTTTCAGAAATCCTAGTAAAGAAATATTCTCGGAATTGGACGAAACTTTCGCCCAGGGTCCTATTTTTGCACGAAGCTTCCAGAAGACCGAAGACCTAACGAAGTGGGGCCACGAGGCGGCCAGGAGGGAGGCCGGCGCGGCCCAGGCCCTGGCCGCGCCGACCTGCCCCCTGGGCCCCTCGTGTGGCCCCCCGCGTTGACCCTCCGCCTACTTAAAGCTTCCGTCGCGAAACCCCCAGTACCGAGAGCCACGATACGGAAAACCTTCCAGAGACGCCGCCGCCGCGAATCCCATCTCGGGGGATTCTGGAGATCGCCTCCGGCACCCTGCCGGAGAGGGGATTCATCTCCCGGAGGACTCTACACCGCCATGGTCGCCTCCGGAGTGATGAGTGAGTAGTCCACCCCTGGACCATGGGTCCATAGCAGTAGCTAGATGGTCGTCTTCTCCTTGTTGTGCTTCATTGTTGGATCTTGTGAGCTGCCTAACATGATCAAGATCATCTATATGTAATTCTATATGTTGTGTTTGTCGGGATCCGATGGATAGAGAGTACTATGATTATGGTGATTATCAATCTATTGTTCATGTGTTGTTTATGATCTTGCATGCTCTCCGTTATTAGTAGAGGCTCTGGCCAAGTTTTTACTCTTAACTCCAAGAGGGAGTATTTATGCTCGATAGTGGGTTCATGCCTCCATTGAATGCGGGACGATGACAGAAAGTTCTAAGGTTGTGGATGTGCTGTTGCCACTAGGGATAAAACATTGATGCTATGTCTAAGGATGTAGTTGTTGATTACATTACGCACCATACTTAATGCAATTGTCTGTTGCTTTGCAACTTAATACTGGAGGGGGTTCGGATGATAACCTGAAGGTGGACTTTTTAGGCATAGATGCAGTTGGATGGCGGTCTATGTACTTTGTCGTAATGCCCAATTAAATCTCACTATATTTATCATATCATGTATATGCATTGTTATGCCTTTCTCTATTTGTCAATTGCCCGACTGTAATTTGTTCACCCAACATGCTTTTATCTTATGGGAGAGACACCTCTAGTGAACTGTGGACCCCGGTCCTATTCTTTACATAGCATACAATCTACTGCAATTGTGTTTACTGTTTTCTTTGCAAACATCTTCCACTCGATACGTTTAATCCTTTGTTACAGCAAGCCGGTGAGATTGACAACCTCACTGTTTCGTTGGGACAAAGTACTTGGGTTGTGTTGTGCAGGTTCCGTGTTGGCGCCGGAATCCCTGGTGTTGCGCCGCATCACATTTCGCGACCATCAACCTTCAACGTGCTTCTTGGCTCCTACTGGTTCGATTAAACCTTGGTTTCATACTGAGGGAAACTTGCTTCTATACGCATCATACCTTCCACTTGGGGTTCCCAACGGACGTGTGCATCTACGCGTATCAATCTACCATCTACGAAGTTATCAACTCTTCTAGGAAGTCGATCTCTTCCATTCTAGGAATTCTAGTGTTTGGATCTTTTGCTATTTGCAATTCTATCTTTGCGCTCTTTTCCTCTTTGGAACTCTATCGATTTCTATTGCCAATCTTTTGTGAGGGCTTCTACTCCTCGTGAGTCTTTTACCTCGCAATTCTATTGGGTTGGTGTATCGGGCCAACGAAGAACAACCGGTTTGTGTGTGTGCGTTGCGTTTGTATCTCCGATCCACCCCACCTACCACCGTGTTCTTCGCGTTCCTCCACCTCCCCCCCACGAATCCCTTCAAATCCGTGAAGATCGGGCACATCCCTGGGCTTAGCCCTTATCACAAGCATTAAGCATAACAAGTTGCAATAATATCATAAAAGTGACATCTACGGATACTAGGCACTATGCCCTAACAATCTTATGACTATTACATGACCAATCTCATCCAATCCCTACCATCCCCTTTAGCCTACAGCGGGGGAATTACTCACACATGGATGGGGGAAACATGGCTGGTCGATGGAGAGGCGTTGGTGGTGATGGCGGTGAAGATCTCCTCCAATTCCCCGTCCCGGCGGAGTGCCAGAACGGAGACTTCTAGCTCCCAAGACGGAGTTTTGCGATGTGGCGGCTCTCTGGAGGGTTTCTGGCGACTTCGACTTCTCTTCGTGCGTTTTTAGGTCGAGGGCGATAAGTAGTCCGAAGGAGGGCGTCGGGGGCCAGCCGAGGCCGCCACACACTAGGGCCGCGCTGGCCCCTCCTGGGACGCGCCGGCCTAGTGTGTGGGGCCCTCGTGCCCCCACCTGGCTTGCCCTTCTGGCTCCGCCAATATTCTAGGAAAATAGGGCCTTCTGTATAAATTCCGAGGTTTTTCTTGAAAGTTGGATTTCTGCACAAAAACGAGACACCAGAGCAATTCTGCTGAAAACAGCGTTAGTCCGTGTTAGTTGTATCCAAAATACACAAATTAGAGGCAAAACAATAGCAAAAGTGTTCGGGAAAGTAGATACGTTTTGGACGTATCAACTCCCCCCAAGCTTAGCTTATTGCTTGTCCTCAAGCAATTCAGTTAACAACTGAGCGATAAAAGAACTTTCACGAACACATTTGCTCATATGATGTATATATTCTCATGCTATGGCTAATACTTAAGCAGTTCATAATGAGATACATGCAAATAAGATCATCCAACAGCTATGTCAATCATGGAGAGGTACCAACAATTAATAATAAGCATCATGAATCATGTATATAAGCAGGATTGCAATGTTCATAAGAGAATATGATAAAGTGGTATCTCGCTTGCCCGTATTTGATCGGCAAAACATAAATGCCCAGGCACCTCTGGAGTTCATAGAAAGACTAGAAGTAGTGATTGTCAAAGATAAAAGCATCAAAGTTATACCACAATCAATCATATTTTGAGACAAGCATATTATACTAAGAATGACAGTTGTGCTCTCAAGATAGTGCTCAAAGAAAGAATGGAGACACAACATAAAAGTAAAAGATTGACCCTTCGCAGAGGGAAGCAGGGATTAACATGCGCTAGAGCTTTTCATTTTTAAAACAGGAGTAAAATTATTTTGAGAGGTGCTTGTTGTTGTCAACGAATGGTAATGGGTACACTAACTACCTTGTCAACCGGACTCCCAAGAGCGGCTCCCATGAATTATTTGTATGTTTATGTGGCACTCCTTCCAACCTTTCTTACACAAACCATGACTAACCGAATCCTCGGGTGCCTGCCAACAATCACATACCATGAAGGAGTGCCTTTTTATTTAAGTTTTATTATGATGATGACACTCCCCCCAACCTTTGCTTACGCAAGCCATGGCTAACCGAATCCTTCGGGTGCCGTCCAACAATCACAAACCATGGAGGAGTGTCTATTTAAGTTAATTAATTTGGGACTGGGAATCCCATTGCCAGCTCTTTTTGCAAAATTATTGGATAAGCGGATGTGCCACTAGTCCATATGAGAGTCCGTCAAAAGTAAATGACAAGGTTGAAAGCTAAACACCACATACTTCCTCATGAGCTATGAAACATTAACACAAATTGAGAAGCATTTTGAAAGTTTTAAAGGTAGCGCATGAGAATTTACTTGAAATGGTTTGAAATGCCATGCATAGGTATTTATGGTGGACACTTTGGAACAACTTGGTTTTCAGGTGTTTGGAAGCACGAGCAGCGTTCCCGCTCAGTACAAGTGAAGGCTAGCAAAAGACTAGGGAGCGACAAATCAAGAGAGCAAAGAATCGTCATAATCATGCTTGCGGCAAAATAAATTAACGGAGGCATAAAAGTGATACAAGAACTCTGAAGCAATATAAATCATCGAGGCTTAATTGACTTTTTTGTTCAGTCATATGCATGCGTGAGCATGTGCCAAGTCGATATAAATGAATTATTCAGAGGAGGATACCACAATGCCATACTTACTTATGAATAAAACAATGCAAGCGAACATCCATGACATGCTACTCATATTAATAAATTGGAGCTAAACATGAGAGATCATGAACTACTAGACTTTCTCAAATAACATATACCTCACATGAACCAACTAAGCATGCTCACATGGATGAGTATATGTA
Source organism: Lolium perenne (assembly GCF_019359855.2). Taxonomy (NCBI): domain Eukaryota; kingdom Viridiplantae; phylum Streptophyta; class Magnoliopsida; order Poales; family Poaceae; genus Lolium; species Lolium perenne. Next base: position 105,137,418 of record NC_067248.2, read on the forward strand.
CAAAAATGAAAACAAATAGAGTTCATACCAGCCTCTCACCACAGTCAAATTGCCGTAGATCGTCATTATTGCCTTTCACTTGTGTAGCTTGGATAATATGAAATGAAAACCACGCTCCAGCCACCGAAGACCATTGAACTGATGATGAACTTTACAAACCAAAGAAGAACAGCAAATATTTTTGGTGTTTTCGAATTGGAAACAAGAACAAAAGAAACAAGAAAACAAAGCAAAATCTTTTTGGGTTTTTCTCATAGCAAACCAACGATAGTAAATAAAGTAAACTAAGAGCAAGGAACCAAATAAACAAATGGTGAAGAGAAACAACAGAAATATTTTTGGTCTTTTTGTGTTTTAGGAAAGAAACAAAGCGAAAACAAAAGAATGCAAACTAACAGAAACACAGAAAAGCAGGATGACAGAAATCTGCCAAATCCTGACAGCAGTACAGAAATCGAAATTAACAAAAATCTTCCATTGCTCAGCTCAAAAAGTGTTCAACTAATGAAAGTTAGATAACAACCTGGGGCACATGCTCAAAAATTGGCAACTCAAAATAACGTTCTGGCTGTGTGTACGAATTTTTTTGGTAACAGCCCAGAATCTGTTTTTGGACAGCACTTCCCCAAATATCATCTCCCTCTCATTAGAAAACCACTCTAAGAAACTAAACAAGTATGTACAAGTATCCAGCAACAATAATATGCAAAGAATGAGTGATGCCGGTATACCTCCCCCCAAGCTTAGGCTTTTGGCCTAAGTGGAGTTCAATCCCATCGAGGCCATGAGGTAGTATCTTCGTAGTACGACGAAGATGGATCATATTCCGGGTATGTGCTAGAAGAAGCACCCGGATACGTGACGGTGTAGTCGTAGGAGGGCTCGGCGTCCTCGGAGTCATGCTGCTGGTGGAAGACTTGTATCTTCATATGTTCCTCCACCTACTCCTTAGTGCGCGACCATGATTGCCTGTCAATATTGAACAAACCTGGCTGGGGAAGAGGGATTTCCTTCTCATCCCCGTCACCAAACAACATTCTATAGACCATATTATCTACAGTGGAATAAGTGGTAACAAAATGATGACTCTTCATAGCAGCAATATCAAGTCTCCTAGGGGTTAATGGCACATCATTAGGATCAAGAGGGAGTCTTAAATGTGTTAAAATGCGTAGTGCAATAGTTCCTCCAAAAATAGGCCCCCTGTTAGACAGGCAGCGAGCAATAAGAGAACCAAGATGATAAGGTGTCTGTCCAGTAAGTGCAGCATTCAAGAAAGCAAGATGATAGCTAGAGATATTGCTAGTATTTTCCCTACCAAGAATGCTAGTAGCAATGTAATATGCAAAATATTTAATGACGGGGAGTTGAATGTTTCTTATCTTGCCGCGCTGAATGGTGCGACAATCATCATCGGTGATCCCTCGATAGAGCTCCAACAGGTCCCGGGGGTTGTCATCAATCCTCCTTGCTGTACCTACAGGGGCAATATCCAATGCACGACAAAATTCTTCCAATTCCATAGTAACAGGATTACCATAGATCTTGAATGCAACTGTCGGCTCATATTGCGTGTTGTGGAACTTGAAGCTCTCAACGAAAATTTTGGTGAGCATGTAGTATTGCTCCCTTTCATCTCCCACGTAGGTGGCTAAGCCCGCCCTGTTGACAAGGGTGAAGAAATCATCCAATATCCCTGCATTTGTCAGAAAATCATAACATGGGAAGGATGAAGCATTAGGAGCCCCATTGTCCTCTTCGGGCGCGAAGCTAGGCGCGATGATATCCTCATTGTAGGATCGCCTAATCTGAGTGGACGCCCTCGAGGGCCTCCCGGTGCTGGTTGTTCCTCTCTTGAATAATTCTCCAAAGTTGAATTTCTTCATCTTCCTCTTCTGAAATTTTCAACAACCATTATAAAATTTGATTTCAAGGTATATAATTGAGGGGAACTACTATAGGAACTTGCTAGAGTACTAAACATGCATCAAAACTAGTTTCTACCACTTAGAACAAGCATGCAAGCTCACTAAACATGTTACCTGCAGCAGCAAAATATTCAAGATATACTCAACCAAACAAAAATTCTAATTGGACAATCAAATGAGTCACATAACAAGGAGCAAATGTGCCAAATTTCAGACAGAAATCTGGGCTGAGCAAAGAGATCGAGAAATCGCGAGTTCTTGAGCAGAAACGCGAGGGAGAGAAAGTGAGTACGAGTTTTTTCGGGAGAGAGAAGAGGGTGGGAGGAAGAGATGCTGAAGTGGGGCAAAGGGGGGCCCACACACCAGGGTGGCGCGCCCCCCTTGCTGGCCGCGCCGGCCTGTGGGGTGCCACCCTGGGGTGCCCCACTGGTCAGCCCCAGGTGCTCGCAGGTGCCTCTTCGAAAAATAGGACTACCAGTATAATTTTTGTAAATTTTTGAGAACTTCAAAAAATGCACATTTCTGGGTGTTAAGTTAATTATTACTGCGCAGGAAAATGATTTCCAAAATCTTAACAACTAAAGCATATTGCAAAACAAAAAGTGCTACAGCAAGCAAAAAAAATGGAGGGAGAAAGAAAGAAAGAAATGTTGTTTAGCTCTCTTATGCATTAAAATATACTTGTTAACAAGGTTAATCAAGTCTTGCTACCAAATAAATTTTATATGACATAAGAAGAAATAAACCTCAAATCAATCATGTTACCTTATATTGAATTGATATGGATCCAATCACAAGAGTTTGATATTCTTCTTTAAGCTCATATATAGGACAATCAATGGATCCCACTTTGATAGTTTTCACATTAAAAATTGTATTAACTCCATATACTTTATCAATCCTCTTGGGAAAATAGACAGTATGTTCCTTGTCATCAACATTGAAAGTAACCTTGCCTTTATTGCAATCAATAACAGCCCCTGCAGTATTAAGAAAGGGTCTTCCAAGAATAATGGACATATTATCATCTTCAGGCATTTCCAACACAACAAAATCAGTTAATATCAAGCAATGTTGAGTAACTTGAACAGGAACATTTTCACATACACCAACAGGAATAGCAGTAGATTTATCAGCCATTTGCAAAGATATATCAGTTGGTATCAACTTATCTAAATCAAGTCTCTTATAAAGAGAAAAGGGCATTACACTAACTCCTGCTCCCAAATCACATAGAGCAGTTCTAACATAATTATTCTTGATGGAACAAGGAATAGTCGGTATACCTGGGTCTCCAAGCTTCTTTGGAACCTTACCACTGAAGGAGTAATTAGCGAGCATAGTGGAAATCTCCTCATTGGGAATTTTCCTTTTGTTAGAGACAATATCTTTCATATACTTTGAATAAGGAGGCAATTTAATAGCATCAGTCAAAGGGATTTGCAAAAATAAAGGTTTCATCCAATCACAAAATTTATTATAATGTTCCTCCTCCTTTGATTTTAGTTTCTTAGCAGGAAAAGGCATTGGGTTTTGAACCCAAGGTTCTCTTTCATTACCATGTTTCTCAGCAATAAAATCTTCTTTAATGTACTTTTTATTTTTAGCATGCTTTTCAGGTTCTTCTTCAACCTCTTCTTTATCAGGAGTATCATCCTTATCATTATCTTTATCATGTTCATTACCACTTTCAGTTTCACCATCAGAAATAGAAATACTATTAGGATCATTAACAGGTTCAGAGGATTCTACAACATTCTTATGTTTCTTTTTCTTTTTCTTAGATGGAGCACTAGTTTTAGTTAGTTGAGAATCTTGTTCAACTCTTTTGGGATGCCCTTCGGGATATAGAGGATCCTGGGTAGAAACACCACCTCTAGTTGTTACTTCATAAGCATGTTTTTCTTTAGAATTATTTCCCAACAAGTCATTTTGCACTTTAGTGAGTTGATCAATTTGAGTTTGAACCATATGAAAATGTTTAACAAGTATCTTAACATCATTGGAGGTTCTCTCCACAATATCATGCAATTCACTAATAGCTCGAGAATTTTCCATTAAATGATTCTCTACTCTCATATCAAAGTTTTCTTGCTTAACAATATAATTATCAAACTCATCTAAGCATTGAGCAGGAGGTTTTGAATACGGGATATCTTCCCTAGTAAAGCGTTGAAGAGAGTGTACCTCAATCATGGATGAAGGGGGAGTTATCTTACATAAATCTTCTATAGGAGGTAAATTCTTCACATCTTCAGGTTTAATACCCTTCTCTTTAAGAGACTTCTTGGCTTCCCTCATATCTTCATCATTTAATTTAATCATACCCCTCTTCTTTAATATCGGTGTTGGGGTTGGTTCAGGTGTAGACCAATCATCATGATTCCGGCCTATTTTAGCCAATAATTCTTCAGCGTCGTTGATGCGCGTAAATGTACACGTCCGTTGGGAACCCCAAGAGGAAGGTATGATGCGCACAGTGGCAAGTTTTCCCTCAGAAAGAAACCAAGGTTTATCGAACCAGGAGGAGCCAAGAAGCACGTTGAAGGTTGATGGCGGCGGGATGTAGTGCGGCGCAACACCAGGGATTCCGGCGCCAACGTGGAACCTGCACAACACAACCAAAGTACTTTGCCCCAACGAAACAGTGAGGTTGTCAATCTCACCGGCTTGCTGTAACAAAGGATTAACCGTATTGTGTGGAAGATGATTGTTTGCAAGAAAACAGTAAAACAAGTATTGCAGTAGATTGTATGCGATGTAAAGAATAGGACCGGGGTCCACAGTTCACTAGAGGTGTCTCTCCCATAAGATTAAAGCATGTTGGGTGAACAAATTACAGTCGGGCAATTGACAAATAGAAAAGGGCATAACAATGCATATACATGATATGATAAATATAGTGAGATTTAATTGGGCATTACGACAAAGTACATAGACCGCCATCCAACTGCATCTATGCCTAAAAAGTCCACCTTCAGGTTATCATCCGAACCCCATTCAGTATTAAGTTGCAAAGCAACAGACAATTGCATTAAGTATGGTGCGTAATGTAATCAACAACTACATCCTTAGACATAGAATCAATGTTTTATCCCTAGTGGCAACAGCACAACACAACCTTAGAACTTTCTGTCACTGTCCCAGGTGTCAATGCAGGCATGAACCCACTATCGAGCATAAATACTCCCTCTTGGAGTTAAGAGTAAAAACTTGGCCAGAGCCTCTACTAATAACGGAGAGCATGCAAGATCATAAACAACACATAAGTAATAGATTGATAATCACCATAACATAGTATTCTCTATCCATCGGATCCCGACAAACACAACATATAGTATTACAGATAGATGATCTCGATCATGTTAGGCAGCTCACAAGATCCAACAATGAAGCACAATTAGGAGAAGACGACCATCTAGCTACTGCTATGGACCCATAGTCCAGGGGTGAACTACTCACTCATCACTCCGGAGGCGATCATGGCGATGAAGAGTCCTCCGGGAGATGAATCCCCTCTCCAGCAGGGTGCCGGAGGCGATTTCCTGAATCCCCCGAGATGGGATTCACGGCGGCGGCGTCTCTGGAAGGTTTTCCATATCGTGGCTCTCGGTACTGGGGGTTTCGCGACGGAGGCTTTAAGTAGGCGAAAGGGCAACGCGGGGGGCCACACGAGGGCCCCACACGCCAGGTCGGCGTGGCCAGGGCCTGGGCCGCGCCGCCCTATTGTGGCGGCGCCTCGTGGCCCCACTTCCTTCCCTCTTCGGTCTTCTGGAAGCTTCGTGCAAAAATAGGACCCTGGGCGTTGATTTCGTCCAATTCTGAGAATATTTCCTTACTAGGATTTCTGAAACCAAAAACAGCAGAAAACAGCAACTGGCTCTTCGGCATCTTGTTAATAGGTTAGTTCCAGAAAATGCGTAAATACGACATATAATGTGTATAAAACATGTAGATATCATCAATAATGTAGCATGGAACATAAGAAATTATCGATACATTGGAGACGTATCAGCATCCCCAAGCTTAGTTCTGCTCGTCCCGAGCAGGTAAAACGATAACAAGGATAATTTCTGAAGTGACATGCCATCATAATCTTGATCATACTATTTGTAAACATATGTAATGAATGCAGCGATCAAAACAATGGTAATGACATGAGTAAACAAATGAATCATAAAGCAAAGACTTTTCATGAATAGTACTTCAAGACAAGCATCAATAATTCTTGCATAAGAGTTAACTCATAAAGCAATAAATCAAAGTAAAGGTATTGAAGCAACACAAAGGAAGATTAAGTTTCAGCGGTTGCTTTCAACTTATAACATATATATCTCATGGATATTGTCAACATAGAGTAATATAACAAGTGCAATATGCAAGTATGTAGGAATCAATGCACAGTTCACACAAGTGTTTGCTTCTTAAGGAGGAGAGAGATAGGTAAACTGACTCAACATAAAAGTAAAAGAAAGGTCCTTCAAAGAGGAAAGCATCGATTGCTGTATTTGTGCTAGATCTTTTATTTTGAAAACATGAAACAATTTTGTCAACGGTAGTAATAAAGCATATGAGTTATGTAAGTTATATCTTACAAGTTGCAAGCCTCATGCATAGTATACTAATAGTGCCCGCAACTTGTCCTACTTAGCTTGGACTACCGGATCTTCGCAATACACATGTTTCAACCAAGTGTCGCAAAGGGGTACCTCCATGCCGCCTGTACAAAGGTCTAAGGAGAAAGCTCGCTGATGCGCGTAGATGTACACGTCCGTTGGGAACCCCAAGAGGAAGGTATGATGCGCACAGTGGCAAGTTTTCCCTCAGTATGAAACCAAGGTTTAATCGAACCAGTAGGAGCCAAGAAGCACGTTGAAGGTTGATGGTCGCGAAATGTGATGCGGCGCAACACCAGGGATTCCGGCGCCAACTAGGAACCTGCACAACACAACCAAAGTACTTTGCCCCAACGAAACAGTGAGGTTGTCAATCTCACCGGCTTGCTGTAACAAAGGATTAAACGTATCGAGTGGAAGATGTTTGCAAAGAAAACAGTAAAACAAGTAGATTGTATGCTATGGAAAGAATAGGACCGGGGTCCACAGTTCACTAGAGGTGTCTCTCCCATAAGATAAAGCATGTTGGGTGAACAAATTACAGTCGGGCAATTGACAAATAGAGAAAGGCATAACAATGCATATACATGACATGGTAAATATAGTGAGATTTAATTGGGCATTACGACAAAGTACATAGACCGCCATCCAACTGCATCTATGCCTAAAAAGTCCACCTTCAGGTTATCGTCCGAACCCCCTCCAGTATTAAGTTGCAAAGCAACAGACAATTGCATTAAGTATTGTGCGTAATGTAATCAATAACTACATCCTTAGACATAGCATCAATGTTTTATCCCTAGTGGCAACAGCACATCACAACCTTAGAACTTTCTGTCACTGTCCTGTATCAATGAAGGCATGAACCCACTATCGAGCATAATTACTCCCTCTTGGAGTTAAGAGTAAAAACTTGGCCAGAGCCTCTACTAATAACGGAGAGCATGCAAGATCATAAACAACACATGAACAATAGATTGATAATCACCATAATCATAGTACTCTCTATCCATCGGATCCCGACAAACACAACATATAGAATTACATATAGATGATCTTGATCATGTTAGGCAGCTCACAAGATCTAACAATGAAGCACAACAAGGAGAAGACGACCATCTAGCTACTGCTATGGACCCATGGTCCAGGGGTGAACTACTCACTCATCACTCCGGAGGCGATCATGGCGATGAAGAGTCCTCCGGGAGATGAATCCCCTCTCCGGCAGGTGCCGGAGGCGATCTCCGTAATCCCCCGAGATGGGATTCGCGGCGGCGCGTCTCCGTAAGGTTTTCCGTATCGTGGCTCTCGTGCATCGGGGGTTTCGCGACGGAAGCTTTAAGTAGGCGGAAGGTCAACGCGAGGGGCCACACGAGGGGCCCAGGGGGCAGGGCCGCGCGGCCAAGACCTAGGCCGCGCCGGCCACCCCCCTGGCTGCCTCGTGGCCCCACTTCGTTAGGTCTTCGGTCTTCTGGAAGCTTCGTGCAAAAATAGGACCCTGGGCGAAAGTTTCGTCCAATTCCGAGAATATTTCTTTACTAGGATTTCTGAAACCAAAAACAGCAGAAAACAAAGAATCGGCTCTTCGGCATCTTGTTAATAGGTTAGTTCCAGAAAATGCATAAATATGACATATAATGTGCATAAAACATGTAGGTATCATCAATAAAGTAGCATGGAACATAAGAAATTATCGATACGTTGGAGACGTATCAGCATCCCCAAGCTTAGTTCTGCTCGTCCCGAGCAGGTAAAACGATAACAAAGATAATTTCTGAAGTGACATGCCATCATAATCTTGATCATACTATTTGTAAACATATGTAATGAATGCAGCGATCAAAGCAAAGGTAATGACATGAGTAAACAACTGAATCATATAGCAAAGACTTTTCATGAATAGTACTTCAAGACAAGCATCAATAAGTCTTGCATAAGAGTTAACTCGTAAAGCAATAAATCAAAGTAAAGGTGTTGAAGCAACACATAGGAAGATTAAGTTTCAGCGGTTGCTTTCAACTTGTAACATGTATATCTCATGGATATTGTCAACATAAAGTAATATAACAAGTGCAATATGCAAGTATGTAGGAATCAATGCACAGTTCACACAAGTGTTTGCTTCTTAAGGTGGAAGGAGATAGGTAAACTGACTCAACAATAAAAGTAAAAGAATGGTCCTTCGCAGAGGAAAGCATCGATTGCTGTATTTGTGCTAGAGCTTTTATTTTGAAAACATGAAACAATTTTGTCAACGGTAGTAATAAAGCATATGAGTTATGAAAATTATATCTTAAAAGTTGCAAGCCTCACGCATAGTATACTAATAGTGCCCGCACCTCGTCCTACTTAACTTGGACTACCGGGTCTTCGCATGCCATGTTTCAACCAAGTGTCACAAAGGGGTACCTCCATGCCGCCTGTACAAAGGTCCAAGGAGAATGCTCGCATTTTGGATTTCTCGCTTTTGATTATTCTCAACTTAGACATCCATACCGGGACAACATGGACAACAGATAATGGACTCCTCTTTAATGCATAAGCATGTAACAAAGTTATTATTCTCATATGAGATTGAGGATATATGTCCAAAACTGAAACTTCCACCATGGTTCATGGCTTTAGTTAGCGGCCCAATGTTCTTCTCTAACAATTTTGCATGCTCCAACCACTAAAATGATAGACCTTCAGACAAGACGGACATGCATAGCAACTCACATGATTTTCAACAATAGTTGATGGCGTTCCCCAGAAACATGGTTATCGCACAACAGGCAACTTAATAAAATATAAAGTGCATAAGTACATATTCAATACTACGATAGTTTTTAAGGCTATTTTGTCCCATGAGCTATATATTGCAAAGGTGAATGATGGAATTTTAAAGGTAGCACTCAAGCAATTTACTTTGGAATGGCGGGTAAATACCATGTAGTAGGTAGGTATGGTGGACACAAATGGCATAGTGGTTGGCTCAAGGATTTTGGATGCATGAGAAGTATTCCCTCTCGATACAAGGTTTAGGCTAGCAAGGTTATTTGAAGCAAACTCAAGGATGAACAAGTGCAGCAAAACTCACATAAAAGACATATTGTAAACATTATAAGACTCTACACTGTCTTCCTTGTTGTTCAAAACTCAATACTAGATATTATCTAGACCTTAGAGAAACCAAATATGCAAATCAAATTTTAGCAAGCTCTATGTATTTCTTCATTAATGGGTGCAAAGCATATGATGCAAGAGCTTAAACATGAGCACAACAATTGCCAAGTATCACATTATCCAAGACATTTTTAGAATTACTACATGTAGCATTTTCTAATTCCAACCATATAACAAATTAACGAAGAAGAAACTTCGCCTTGAACATTATGAGTAAAGCCTAAGGACACATGTGTCCATATGCAACAGCGGAGCGTGTCTCTCTCCCACAAAGTGAATGCTAGGATCCATCTTATTCAAACAAAAACAAAAACGAAAACAAACCGACGCTCCAAGTAAAGAACACCAGATGTGACTGAATAAAAATATAGTTTCAGGGGAGGAACCTGATGATGTTGTCGATGAAGAAGGGGATGCCTTGGGCATCCCCAAGCTTAGACGCTTGAGTCTTCTTAAAATATGCAGGGATGAACCACGGGGCATCCCCAAGCTTAGAGCTTTCACTCCTCTTGATCTTAGTATATCATTCTCCTCTCTTGACCCTTGAAAACTTCCTTCACACCAAACTTCAAGCAAACTCATTAGAGGGTTAGTGCATCATTAATAATTCACACATTCAGAGGTGACACAATCATTCTTTTCACTTCTGGACATTGCATAATGCTACTGGACATTAATGGATCAAAGAAATAAATCCAACATAGCAAAAGAGGCAATGCGAAATAAAAGGCAGAATCTGTCAAAAACAGAACAGTCCGTAAAGACGAATTTATAAATGGCACCAGACTTGCTCAAATGGAAAAACTCAAAACTAATGAAAGTTGCGTACATATCTGAGGATCACGCTCGTAAATTGGCAGATTTTTTAGAATTTTCTACAGAGAATTATGCCCAGATTCGTGACAGACAGCAATGCTGTTTCTGCGCAGCGATCCCAAATATAACATCAACTTTGACATAGAAACTTTACTTGGCACAAAAACTTGATAAGGAGAGGTTGCTACAGTAGTAAACAACTTCCAAGACTCAATAAAACAAAAAATTGCTGTAGGTAAAAACATGGGTTGTCTCCCATAAGCGCTTTTCTTTAACGCCTTTCAGCTAGGCGCAGAAAGTGCAAATCAAGTAACATCGAGAGTAGAAGCATCAACATCATAGCTTGTTCTAATAATAGAATCAAAAGGCAACTTCATTCTCTTTCTAGGGAAGTGTTCCATACCTTTCTTGAGAGGAAATTGATATTTAATATTACCTTCCCTCATATCAATAACAGCACCAACAGTTCGAAGAAAAGGTCTTCCCAACACAATTGGACAAGATGCATTGCATTCGATATCCAAGACAACAAAATCAACGGGGACAAGGTTACTGTTAACCGTAATATGCACATTATCAATCCTCCCCAAAGGTTTCTTTTTAACATTATCGGCAAGATTAACATCCAAATAACAATTCTTCAATGGTGGCAAGTCAAGCATATCATAAATCTTTTTAGGCATAACAGAAATACTTGCACCAAGATCACATAAGGCATTACATTCAAAGTCATTGAATTTCATTTTAATGATGGGCTCCCAACCATCTTCTAACTTTCTAGGAATAGAAGTTTCAAGTTTTAGTTTCTCTTCTCTAGCTTTTATGAGAGCATTTGTAATATGTTTTGTAAAGGCTAAATTTATAGCACTAGCATTAGGACTTTTAGCAAGTTTTTGCAAGAACTTTATAACTTCAGAGATGTGGCAATCATCAAAATCTAAATCATTATGAGCCACAGCAATGGGATCATTGTTCCCAAGGTTGGAAAAAATTTCAGCAGTTTTATCACAAGCAGTTTCAAGTAGCTTTAGCAATTTCAGTGCAGTTTTGTTCGCTTTGCACTAGGAGTAGAAACATTGCCAACACCAATTATTTTACCATTGATAGTAGGAGGTGCAGCAACATGTGAAGAATTAGCATTACTAGTGGTGGTAATAGTCCAAACTTTAGCTACATTATTCTCTTTAGCTAGTTTTTCATTTTCTTCTCTATCCCACCTAGCACGCAACTCAGCCATTAATCTTATATTCTCATTAATTCTAACTTGGATGGCATTTGCTGTAGTAGTAATCTTATTATCAAGATCATTATTAGGCATAACTTTCAACTTTAAAAGATTAACATCAGAGGCAAGCCTATCAACTCTAGAAGCGATAGTATCAATTTTATCAAGCTTTTCCTCAACAGATTTGTTAAAAGCAGTTTGTGTACTAATAAATTCTTTAAGCATGGCTTCAAGACCAGAGGGTACACTTCTATTATTGTTGTAAGAATTCCCATAAGAATTACCATAACCATTACCATTAGCAGAAGGATATGGCCTATAGTTATTACCAGAGTTGTTCCTATAAGCATTGTTGTTGAAATTATTATTTTTAATGAAATTCACATCAACATTTTCTTCTTGAGCAACCAATGAAGCTAAAGGAACATTATTTGGATCAACATTAGATCTACCATTCACAAGCATAGACATAATCACATCAATCTTATCACTCAAGGAAGAGGTTTCTTCAACAGAATTTACCTTCTTACCTTGTGGAGCTCTTTCCGTGTGCCATTCAGAGTAATTTATCATCATATCATCAAGAAGTTTTGTAGCCGCCCCCAATGTGATGGACATAAAAGTACCTCCAGCAGCTGAATCCAATAAATTCCGCGAAGAAAAATTTAGTCCTGCATAGAAGGTTTGGATGATCATCCAAGTAGTCAGTCCATGGGTTGGGCAATTCTTTACCAAAGTTTTCATTCTCTCCCAAGCTTGAGCAACATGTTCAGTATCTAATTGTTTAAAATTCATTATGCTACTTCTCAAAGAAATAATTTTAGCGGGAGGATAATATCTACTAATAAAAGCATCCTTGCATTTAGTCCATGAATCAATACTATTCTTAGGCAAAGATAGCAACCAATCTTTAGCTCTTCCTCTTAATGAGAAAGGAAACACTTTCAATTTAATAATATCACCATCTACATCTTTATACTTTTGCATTTCACAAAGTTCAACAAAATTATTGAGATGGGCAGCAGCATCATCAGAACTAGCACCAGAAAATTGTTCTCTCATAACCAAATTCAGTAAAGCAGGTTTAATTTCAAAGAATTCTGCTGTAGTAGCAGGTGGAGCAATAGGTGTGCATAGGAAATCATTATTATTTGCATTTGTGAAGTCACACAACTTAGTATTTTCAGGGTTGGCCATTTTAGCAACAGTAAATAAAGCAAACTAGATAAAGTAAATGCGAGTAACTAATTTTTTTTGTGTTTTTGATATAGCAAACAAGATAGCAAATAAAGTAAAACTAGCAACTAATTTTTTTGTGTTTTGATTTAGTGCAGCAAACAAAGTAGTAAATAAAATAAAGCAAGACAAAAACAAAGTAAAGAGATTGAGAAGTGGAGACTCCCCTTGCAGCGTGTCTTGATCTCCCCGGCAACGGCGCCAGAAAAAGTGCTTGATGCGCGTAGATGTACACGTCCGTTGGGAACCCCAAGAGGAAGGTATGATGCGCACAGTGGCAAGTTTTCCCTCAGTATGAAACCAAGGTTTAATCGAACCAGTAGGAGCCAAGAAGCACGTTGAAGGTTGATGGTCGCGAAATGTGATGCGGCGCAACACCAGGGATTCCGGCGCCAACTAGGAACCTGCACAACACAACCAAAGTACTTTGCTCCAACGAAACAGTGAGGTTGTCAATCTCACCGGCTTGCTGTAACAAAGGATTAAACGTATCGAGTGGAAGATGTTTGCAAAGAAAACAGTAAAACAAGTAGATTGTATGCTATGGAAAGAATAGGACCGGGGTCCACAGTTCACTAGAGGTGTCTCTCCCATAAGATAAAGCATGTTGGGTGAACAAATTACAGTCGGGCAATTGACAAATAGAGAAAGGCATAACAATGCATATACATGACATGGTAAATATAGTGAGATTTAATTGGGCATTACGACAAAGTACATAGACCGCCATCCAACTGCATCTATGCCTAAAAAGTCCACCTTCAGGTTATCGTCCGAACCCCCTCCAGTATTAAGTTGCAAAGCAACAGACAATTGCATTAAGTATTGTGCGTAATGTAATCAATAACTACATCCTTAGACATAGCATCAATGTTTTATCCCTAGTGGCAACAGCACATCACAACCTTAGAACTTTCTCACACCGTCCTGTATCAATGAAGGCATGAACCCACTATCGAGCATAATTACTCCCTCTTGGAGTTAAGAGTAAAAACTTGGCCAGAGCCTCTACTAATAACGGAGAGCATGCAAGATCATAAACAACACATGAACAATAGATTGATAATCACCATAATCATAGTACTCTCTATCCATCGGATCCCGACAAACACAACATATAGAATTACATATAGATGATCTTGATCATGTTAGGCAGCTCACAAGATCTAACAATGAAGCACAACAAGGAGAAGACGACCATCTAGCTACTGCTATGGACCCATGGTCCAGGGGTGAACTACTCACTCATCACTCCGGAGGCGATCATGGCGATGAAGAGTCCTCCGGGAGATGAATCCCCTCTCCGGCAGGGTGCCGGAGGCGATCTCCAGAATCCCCCGAGATGGGATTCGCGGCGGCGGCGTCTCTGTAAGGTTTTCCGTATCGTGGCTCTCGGTACTGGGGGTTTCGCGACGGAAGCTTTAAGTAGGCGGAAGGTCAACGCGAGGGGCCACACGAGGGGCCCAGGGGGCAGGGCCGCGCGGCCAAGACCTAGGCCGCGCCGGCCACCCCCCTGGCTGCCTCGTGGCCCCACTTCGTTAGGTCTTCGGTCTTCTGGAAGCTTCGTGCAAAAATAGGACCCTGGGCGAAAGTTTCGTCCAATTCCGAGAATATTTCTTTACTAGGATTTCTGAAACCAAAAACAGCAGAACACAGCAACTGGCTCTTCGGCATCTTGTTAATAGGTTAGTTCCAGAAAATGCATAAATATGACATATAATGTGCATAAAACATGTAGGTATCATCAATAAAGTAGCATGGAACATAAGAAATTATCGATACGTTGGAGACGTATCACTCGCATTTTGGATTTCTCGCTTTTGATTATTCTCAACTTAGACATCCATACCGGGACAACATGGACAATAGATAATGGACTCCTCTTTAATGCATAAGCATGTGACAACAATTATTATTCTCATATGAGATTGAGGATATATGTCCAAACTGAAACTTCCACCATGATTCATGGCTTTAGTTAGCGGCCCAACGTTCTTCTCTAACAATACGCATGCTCCAACCATTAAGGTGGTAGATCTCTCTTACTTCAGACAAGACGGACATGCATAGCAACGCACATGATATTCAACAAAGAGTAGTTGATGGCGTCCCCAGAAGCATGGTTATCGCACAACAAGCAACTTAATAAGAGATAAAGTGCATAAGTACATATTCAATACTACGATAGTTTTTAAGGCTATTTTGTCCCACGAGCTATATATTGCAAAGGTGAATGATGGAATTTTAAAGGTAGCACTCAAGCAATTTACTTTGGAATGGCGGAGAAATACCATCTAGTAGGTAGGTATGGTGGACACAAATGGCATAGTGGTTGGCTCAAGGATTTTGGATGCATGAGAAGTATTCCCTCTCGATACAAGGTTTAGGCTAGCAAGGTTATTTGAAGCAAACTCAAGGATGAACCGGTGCAGCAAAACTCACATAAAAGACATATTGTAAACATTATAAGACTCTACACCGTCTTCCTTGTTGTTCAAAACTCAATACTAGAAATTATCTAGACCTTAGAGAGACCAAATATGCAAACCAAATTTTAGCAAGCTCTATGTATTTCTTCATTAATGGGTGCAAAGTATATGATGCAAGAGCTTAAACATGAGCACAACAATTGCCAAGTATCACATTATCCAAGACATTTTAGAATTACTACATGTAGCATTTCCCAATTCCAACCATATAACAATTTAACGAAGAAGTTTCAACCTTCGCCTTGAATATTATGAGTAAAGCCTAAGGACATATTTGTCCATATGCAACAGCGGAGCATGTCTCTCTCCCACAAAGTGAATGCTAGGATCCATTTTATTCAAACAAAACAAAAACAAAAACAAACCGACGCTCCAAGCAAAGAACACAAGATGTGACCGAATAAAAATATAGTTTCAGGGGAGGAACCTGATGATGTTGTCGATGAAGAAGGGGGTGCCTTGGGCATCCCCAAGCTTAGACGCTTGAGTCTTCTTAAAATATGCAGGGGTGAACCACAGGGGCATCCCCAAGCTTAGAGCTGTCACTCCTCTTGATCATAGTATATCATACTCCTCTCTTGACCCTTGAAAACTTCCTTCACACCAAACTTCAAGCAAACTCATTAGAGGGTTAGTGCACAATTAATAATTCACATATTCAGAGGTGACACAATCATTCTTAACACTTCTAGACATTGCATAAAGCTACTGGACATTAATGGATCAAAGAAATTCATCCAACATAGCAAATACGGCAATGCGAAATAAAAGGCAGAATCTGTCAAAAACAGAACAGTCCGTAAAGACGAATTTTAAAATTGCACCAGACTTGCTCAAATGGAAAAACTCAAAACTAATGAAAGTTGCGTACATATCTGAGGATAACGCTCGTAAATTGGCAGATGTTTTCGAATTTTTTACAGAGACTTGTGCCAGAATTCGTGGCAGACAGCAATGCTGTTTCTGCGCAGCGATCCCAAATATAACATCAACTTTAACATAGAAACTTTACTTGGCACAAAAACATGATAAGGAGAGGTTGCTACAGTAGTAAACAACTTCCAAGACTCAAATAAAACAAAAATTGCTGTAGTAAAAACATGGGTTGTCTCCCATAAGCGCTTTTCTTTAACGCCTTTCAGCTAGGCGCAGAAAGTGTAAATCAAGTATTATCAAGAGATGAAGCATCAACAGCGGGGTTTGGAGTTTTCTCAACCAAGCATAGTATATTGGATACATAAGTTTCAGCGTCTCCCTTTTCATTAGTCTTGGGCTTGCTACTCTCATCGAACAAATTTTCAGGAACAAGCCAAGCATAGTTATTTTCTAGTGCATCATTCATGGCTAGGAGTTTACATGGTATTGGTGCTTTGATCTCCCCACCATCATTAATATTATTAGTGTACCTTATTCTATCCATGTCCATTTTTTCAAGGAGACCAACAAAATTAGTATGAGAACCTAGCATATTAAATTTAGCAAAGACCTTTCTAGCCTCTCTTGCTAGACCACCAAATTCTCTAAGAAGAGTTTCTAAAACAAAATCTTTCTTTTCCCCTTCTTCCATATCACCAAGTGTAAGAAACATGTGTTGGATTATAGGATTGAGATTAACAAATTTAGTTTCCAACATGCGAACTAAAGCAGCAGCAGCAATTTCATAGGTAGGTGCAAGTTCTACCAAGTGTCTATCTTCAAAATCTTCAGTAATACTAACATGATTGAAAAATTCTTCTATATTATTTCTCCCAACTATAGACCCACGTCCTACTGGTATGTCTTTTGTGGTAAAATTAAAAGGAAACATGATGCAATAATCAAAAAGTAAACTAGGCAAACAAAGTAAAGATGAGTAACTAATTTTTTTTGTGTTTTTGATATAGAGAGCAAGACAGTAAATAAAGTAAAACTAGCAACTAATTTTTTGTGTGTTTTGTTTAGGTGCAGCAAACAAAGTAGTAAATAAAATAGGGATTTCTATTTTCGTGCCCTCGGGTCGTTAGTTGTACTCAGTTTTCCCCAGCCCCTTAGTTTTTCCTCAGTTTTCCCCAACCTATGTCTGAAACACGCAGAAGGAGCTCAGACGGAAGGAATCCGTTTATTTGGACGTTCTGTGCTGGCGTGTTGCGCCGCGTCGTCTATGGGGCCGCGTCGTGTGGGGCCGCGTCGCGTGGGGCCGCGTCGCGTGGGGCCGCGTCGCGTGGGGCTGGTAGAAAGGGACCACGTGGGACAGGACGAGAAGCGTTTGGTTGCACGTGAGCAGGAGCTGGGTTTTGTCTCTCTCGGCCCAAATTGGCATTTTTAAGAGCACCTTTTCCCCTCTTTCTCTCTCTGTCTTTTTCACCAAATTAGTATCAAATCTAGAGAAGCTTCTATTTCTGTCTTTCTTCAATATGGCAGCAAATCTAGTAGCAAATCTCTGGGGTTATTTATGCCTTTTGGCCCTCGTTTTTTGCCCAATATGGCAGCAAATCTAGTAGCAAATGTAGAAGCTAGTATATGATAAATTGACAACTGCATAATCAGAAAACTAAGTATAATACATAGGGAAACTGCATACAGCAGCCAAAAGCAGCCAATAACGTTGTAATATACAAGACGCACGCAATGTATGGACAACAAGAAGATTAGGATGAATGAATTTGTTCTTCATTCCTCCTCATATATTTCGTCGTTGCTCCAATCGTGCATTACCCGAAGGAAATATTCATTGAACTCCCTCCGTCTGCAGTGTGCGACCAATACATCCTCCAAACGGTATGGCTTGTGTTCATTTCTCATACCGTAGTTTCCTATTCTATCCACACGTTCTGCCCACTCATCCCAGGCCTTTGTATCATGAGAGTACTCTCTGATATAACCCAAATCCGTGTAGTAGATGCAGCCAGGTCGAAGTGTCGGGTACACTCTGGTGTCGACGGAGATACACCGGATATAATTCACGAAGAAGGCATTACTGCCAATGTTACTGACCGGATGGAGAGAGCGGCTCTGAGTGTCCACACGGTACACCAATGGTCTGCCCGCCAAAGCCACGCTGACCAACAACACAAGCAGCAGATCACCATCCGACTTCACGAGGTAGAACTTCTGATGTCCAAGTTCTGGAAATGAAATTAGTGTCTCCATCTTGACAGTGCTCGCGCTCTGCTGCAGCTGTACATTGGTGCACACTATTCTTCCGTGCTCTAAATTGTCCACAGCTAGTGCATACAGTTCACCATTGAATGGTGTAATGCAATGCAGACAATGGTTCTTGATCGAAAATCTGTTTTCCCAATCTTTATCTATATCCTTAGTTGGAGTGCTCTCATCGACCCAACCAATTTCCGACGGGTAATGTGCGGTAACGAAGACCATAGTCGGGGATTTGATCACAGCGACTGATTTCAGGAAAACAGATGGCATCTGCGCCTCAAACATAGTGTTCGATTTCTTTGTGAGTGGGTTCAGAAGCCGTATCTTGTGCGGCGGGTTCTTCTGGGCAAGCACGATGACGCCACGGGAAAATCCGACGAAGTAGTATCTGGGCAAGCACGATAACATTCAGCACTAAGATGTTTAAGATTGAAAATAAAGAGGTAGATATGGAGGAATTTGAACCTTGTATAAACTTCCGATAGATCTATGGTGACGTAGCGTGATGTGCCGAGTTGGAGGAAGGTGAACTCAGCGACGTGTGGAAGGGCGTGGTGTAGCATGATCCATTCGTCCAGGTGCACGTCGGGCTCAGGCAAACCTGAGCGCCAATTTCTACAGACTTGCCTCATGGCAGAGTAGGTGTCGGCGTACTCCTCGTTCGCCAGCAAGCATTCGCCGATCTTGTGAAGTGGTCCATCAGCCGAGAGAGAGGCCCAGTTCACGGAGGAGCCGCGCTTGGATGCGCCGCCCTCGGAGGCGACGCGCTCGGCGGCGACTGGCTCGGCGGCGACGGGCTCGGCGGCGACGGGCGCGGAGGCGACGGGCTCGGAGGCGACGGCCGCCGGCACATTCTTCTTCTCCATCGTCGGCAGGGTAGCGTGCGTACGGCGGTTGGGGTTTTTTTGATTTGGAGAAGTTGATGGGACATGAGAGGGGTGGTTTCGTGCGTGAGCGAGAATGAGACGACTGTGTGCAGAGGGAGGGAGGGAGGGGCTTACGCGTCCTAAATGCGACCCGCGTCCTACGCGTCCACTATTTGCACGTCTGCACCGCGACACGCGTCAACAATGGCACGTCTTCCACTTCTGCACCGCAACACGCGTCCTCGAGTCTAACCCTGGAAATTTAGATATACTCAGGTATACCCTCGAGTCATATACTAGCATTTTTTGTGTGCTCAGTTTTCTCCTTGAGTGCTAATACTGGCTAGTGCAATATACTCAGTTTTACCCTCAAGTGGCTGGTCAACAGAGAGTCAACAAATGGGATTAACTAGTTAAATGAGTTATTTAATGTGCAAAAAAATCCGAAAAAGAGTGGCACTTACTCATGGAGTCTTTACCACAAATTGCCACTTCTCAAATCATAGATAAATCATAGATAAATCAAGTATCACCACAAATTGCCACTTCTCAAATCACCTAGTAGCTATGAAGGTGCATGGTTTTCCATAATAAGCCATACCCAAAACAGCTTTCCCCAAAACATACTTTGTCTAAATGAGGCCACAATTCTCACACTGATGTATATTGGTATTGCAAATAGTTTGAGGTAGGCCAAGATGGGTTTCATTGTACAAAACACGCATTTTCCATTTTTTAAATCTCATATTTGAATCCCTTAGTCTGTTTACTACTCACTTGCCCTTGGTTTCTTGATACTACTCAGTTTTGCCCTCTCCCTTCACAAACTCTCACAGACGCCCAACATTGCCCTGATTGGTCTAGCCCATGTCACGCGGATCTTGCCCGCCGACCGTTGATCGTATGATCTAACAGGCAGGATAACCCCTATCTCTCTCTCTGGTCGGGGCCACCACCCTCTCTCTCTCTATCGTCGGTTAGCTTCCACACTCTATGTATGCGAAAGGGCGGTTACCTAGTACGCTAAAGTTTGGTTTTCTGCATTATTTTTCACGAGCTAAATTATAAACTCTTTTTAGGCATTACTTTTCACGCAAAAAATGATAAACCCACCGATTTGTTGTAGCCATTACTTTTCACGCAAAAAATGATACACCATCACCCATTTCTTCTAGCCATTACTTTTCACGCAAAAAATGATAACCATCACCGATTTTGTTGTAGCCATTACTTTTCACGCAAAAATGATACACCATCACCCATTTCTTGTAGCCATTACTTTTCACGCAAAAAATGATAACCATCACCGATTTTGTTGTAGCCATTACTTTTCACGCAAAAAATGATACACCATCACCCATTTCTTGTAGCCATTACTTTTCACGCAAAAAATGATAACCATCACCGATTTTGTTGTAGCCATTACTTTTCACGCAAAAAATGATACACCATCACCCATTTCTTGTAGCCATTACTTTCAACGCAAAAAACGATAAACCATCACCGATTTTGTTGTAGCCATTACTTATCACGCAAAAAAATGATACACCATCACCCATTTCTTGTACCCATTACTTTCCACGCAAAAAACGATAAACCATCACCGATTTTGTTGTAGCCATTACTTTTCACGCAAAAAATGATACACCATCACCCATTTCTTGTACCCATTACTTTTCACGCAAAAAAGATAAACCATCACCGATTTCTTGTAGCCATTACTTTTCTTTTAGGCATTACTTTTCACGGTAAAATGATAAACTAGTCAACATAGTCCGCATTACTTTTTTTGTTGAGATATATACCCCCACAACGGTCGTCTCCTCCTTAATTTATTGTGTATAAACCCCCACAACGGTCATCTCCTCCTTATTTTATTGTGTAAACCCCTACAACGGTCATCTCTCCCTTATAAACACCCACACGGCCATCCCTTGTGTCAATAGGTTCTGCCTCTCTCTTCTTCGTTCACATACACTTTATCCATTGCCATGGCTTCCACGTCTCGGACGCGGACCGGAAGGGGAAGGGGAAGGGGAAGGGGAAGTGGATCATCATCATTGCCACCACCACCGTCAACACTGCCATTGATCATAGAGGAGTTCTTCATCGTCGTCTATGAAGACCCTTTGGTCAAGAAGGTACGTACGCGTTCCCACATATATGATGCATGTGATTAATTATGGGCATGTTCTAAAAAACCTTTAATTTCAAGGGTTCCCTAATTTCAAACGATCGGCGCTCGATCTCTTTGCAGGAACTCCCAAAAAAATTTGCGGACTATCTTGACGGCAAGGAGCCAGCTAAGGTGTATCTGCGAGCAGCTGACTGCGGTCCTCGTCTCTGGACCGTGGAGGTCCTATTTGACGGACAAGGCCGGATGTACCTCGACAAGGGCTGGGAGAAATTCGCCATCGCGCACGGTGTGGATTTCGGCTGGTTCGTACACTTCAAATATGAAGGCGATGATGTGCTCACAGTGAAGGTGTTCGACGGAACAATGTGCAGGAGGTACTACTACTCAGACGACGAAGATACTGATGATGAAAGCGACGATGACGTGAAGCCATGCATCCATCCCCTTTAGATAATTAAGGGGATCATGACCAAGAATATATATGTAGCTTCATATGCATCGATTTAGAGATCTAGCTATTATGCATGTAAAAAATAATATCGCATTTCCACTATTATTCGAGCACCACATCCTCCAAACGATGCCGATGCCGATGCCGATATCGGCATGGTCAGAACGGCTATGCTCGCCGCCACTGCTAGGTCAACGCCGGGATGCACAATGTTTAGCATAAGAGTCACTTTAGATTAAGCTGCGAAAATAGTCACCTGCCATGGGCTGAGGCGGCCCCTACAGAGCGGCTCTATATTATATTCTCTAAATAAAATAGACGACCACAGCGGTCATTGACTGCGGAGGCCCCACAGAGCGGCAATATATAATTTTCTATAAATAAATAGACGACCCACTGGTCATTGGCTGCGGCAGCCCCATAGAGCGGCCCCATTTGTCATTGGCAGCACCGCGTATACAATCAGGAAATAAAACGGCCCACGCGTCAGCGGTAGATGGATCCACCCGTCAGCACGAGACGGTCAGCGAGGAACTGACCTCACGGTAACGGTAAGGCCTCTGACCTGACGGCAACCCGCGTCTTCGATGGGTTTCAAACTAGAGGGAGGGGAAAACTGAGGAAAAACTAACGAGCTGGGGAAAACTGAGTACAACTAACGAAGCAGGGGCACGAAAATAGAAATCCCAATAAAATAAAGCAAGACAAAAACAAAGTAAAGAGATTGGGAAGTGGAGACTCCCCTTGCAGCGTGTCTTGATCTCCCCGGCAACGGCGCCAGAAAACAGGCTTGATGCGCGTAAATGTACACGTCCGTTGGGAACCCCAAGAGGAAGGTATGATGCGCACAGTGGCAAGTTTTCCCTCAGAAAGAAACCAAGGTTTATCGAACCAGGAGGAGCCAAGAAGCACGTTGAAGGTTGATGGCGGCGGGATGTAGTGCGGCGCAACACCAGGGATTCCGGCGCCAACATGGAACCTGCACAACACAACCAAAGTACTTTGCCCCAACGAAACAGTGTGGTTGTCGATCTCACCGGCTTGCTGTAACAAAGGATTAACCGTATTGTGTGGAAGATGATTGTTTGCAAGAAAACGGTAAAACAAGTATTGCAGTAGATTGTATGCGATGTAAAGAATAGGACCGGGGTCCACAGTTCACTAGAGGTGTCTCTCCCATAAGATTAAAGCATGTTGGGTGAACAAATTACAGTCGGGCAATTGACAAATAGAAAAGGGCATAACAATGCATATACATGATATGATAAATATAGTGAGATTTAATTGGGCATTACGACAAAGTACATAGACCGCCATCCAACTGCATCTATGCCTAAAAAGTCCACCTTCAGGTTATCATCCGAACCCCATTCAGTATTAAGTTGCAAAGCAACAGACAATTGCATTAAGTATGGTGCGTAATGTAATCAACAACTACATCCTTAGACATAGAATCAATGTTTTATCCCTAGTGGCAACAGCACAACACAACCTTAGAACTTTTTGTCACTGTCCCAGGTGTCAATGCAGGCATGAACCCACTATCGAGCATAAATACTCCCTCTTGGAGTTAAGAGTAAAAACTTGGCCAGAGCCTCTACTAATAACGGAGAGCATGCAAGATCATAAACAACACATAAGTAATAGATTGATAATCACCATAACATAGTATTCTCTATCCATCGGATCCCGACAAACACAACATATAGTATTACAGATAGATGATCTTGATCATGTTAGGCAGCTTGATGTCTACGTTCCCCCTCCTTTCCTGTAGACAGTGTTGGGCCTCTGTAACAACCCAAAAATTTCAAAAACAAACAAAATGAATTTCCCTAGTTCCAAATTTTGGAACCAACAAAAACTTTTATTAAAATAAGATTGATACATATAGATCTTGTTTAAATCTTGTGTTTTGCCATGAGGAGTGTTATTATGCTTATGTGCTAAACCCTAAAACCCTAAAATGATCAAGTGAAGGTCACCCACCCAATAAAATAAAAGAGGAAGAAATCAAATAAGAAAAACCTTAAACCCTAATCTTCACCATAAATTATTTTGGATCTATTTTGAGAAACCCAAAATAAAATAAAAGACATATGGGGGCATATAGCTCTAATAGGAAAATCTTGAACCCTACCTTTATTATTTATGCTAAATGGGGAAACCATTGTGAACCCCACTAAACTCTAAACCTCACCCCTCTTTTCACCACCCTAGTTAAATTAAAATAAAAGGAAATAAGAAAAAGGCATATGTGCCTATGGCTATTTTTATAAAACTTCACCCTAAGATTTTCTACTTTGCCTAGAGGTTTGGAAAACCTTCACACACCTTACCTAGTACCTATCAAACCAAATCCAAGTGGTTTCCAAAGAAAATAAAAAGAAACTAAAAATGCCATAGAGGCATATGAGAGTAAATTAGCAAATTTATGAAATTGAGAAGGTTGACCCTAGGATTTGTGGTGAATGGTTAGATCAACTCCATATGACATATCAACCCTCAACAACACCATTTGGGACAAGCAAAGTCAAATTAAAAATCAAATGCCACCTATGCATAGGGGCATATGTGACACATAGCCATTTTTCCAAAAACTTGACCTAAGCACCTCTACCTTGCCAAAATGGTTGAAAACCTTACTAAACCCAAACTAATACTAAATCAACCATGAACCATGACCTTTGGTCATAGGTAAAGAAAATAAAATAAAAAGATGAAATGCACATATGTGCACATGGCCAAAAATACAAATTTGAGCCAAAGACCATCAAACTTGTTTCCATTGCCTGGATTGTTTTCCTATATCATATTAAACCTCAACCACATCAAGGGGATCAAGAAAAACCAAATCAAAAAGAAAATAAGAAGATTTTCCAATACACATATGTGGATATGGCCATTTTTACAAATCTTGAACCTAGACCATTATGGCTTGCACCATTGGTTGTGTTTGGTTACTAAACACATATAAACACCTTTGGAATCAAACAAACTCAATTCAAATCAAAATTGAATGAAATATGAGCTCACATGCACTAATGGTCATTTGGCCACATTATAAAATGTTCCCCACTTTAACCCCTGGTTTTTACTTTTCTTCAAACTAAACTTGGTAAAACAAAGCCATGTCATCCAAGACCATGTCAAGGTGAGTAACTTTCATGTTGACCACCAAGTTCAGAGTTGACTAGGTTGACCAGTATGAGAGTGACAAGTGGCAACATTGAAACAAAGAGAAGATCACCCCCATTTTGAAATTTCACAAACCACTGCAAATTTGACCCCCACCACCACCAGTAGACTACATTTATTATATATTTACAACCCACCAAAATTCAATCAAAAATTCAAATATTTTCTTCTTGCGGCCATTTCATCGAGCACCTTATGTGCAATAATCTACCAACTACACACCTGCTATTATCCAGCATGTTTGAGCCTCCACCATCAAGCCTATGTCACCACCAGCTCCTCCTTACACCCAGGGAACAAAGCCAAGCAGCAGAGACCTTGGCTCATGCATAAAATCTGCTAGGACAACACCATGCCGGCCACCATGGACATCATCATGCCAACTCCATCTCTAACCCTCTCTGGTCACTCTCACCATGTCTACTGGAGCACCCTCATCTCACTGACCCCGCTGGTACACGCCAAGGACACAGGAAGCGTCGGCATTCGCCAGAACGTGACGTGCCCCGACGTGGTCACCACCATCGAGCTCGCCAGCGCGCGCACCGGCCATACCACGGACACGCCAGTACACCGCCGTGCCCCGTCGACACAACCCACCCCGTGACCTCTGCTTGTACCTGCAGCCTTCCCTCGACGTCAGCTACCTCGCAGACATCACCGATTGGCCGCGGACGAGCTGCAGACGACGCCCACGACGACGACTGTCCGCCACCGTGCGCTGGTACATGGGGATGACGCCGACGCCACGGACCACCATTTTCAACGCGCTGACGCTCCCCAGGACCGCCTTGACGTCGCCTACCAAACCCCGTCCTCGCCTTGCCCCTTCACGCACGGAATAGCCGTCGCCATGATCAACCCGACGGTGACCTCCACGGCACCCTCTCGCCACTATAAAAGCAGGCCGCCCCTGGACGAATTCTTCACACCATCGCCCTCCTCTCTTCTCACTCGCTCTCCTCGACCTCTTGCTGCACCACATTAGCCACCACGCCGCCGGAATTTGGCCGGAGCCCGCCGCTGCAGTAGCTCGCCGAAGCCAACGATCCCGAGCACCCCTGGAGCCGCCGCGACCCTCCTTCGACTCGCCTTCGTCGACAACGCCGTTTGCCCGCCTCGCCAACCTCACTGGACGCCGGTAAGCCTCCCATCGCGACCCCCTGACCGCCGGTAGGGTTTGCCCTCGCCGGAGCTCGTCTCTGACGAGGACGAACTACAGCCGTCCGATCCCCTTCAATCCCACGGCCTGTACCGTTTCGGTATTATAACGCCACTGACAAGCGGGGGCCATTGTCAGGCAGCCCGCTGCGTGCGTGGCATGCTAGCTGGGCTGGCCCAACTCCTTTTCCCCCTCTGCGGCCCAAACCCTTTCCCGCGCAAGCCCATGCATTTGAATTTGAATATTTCGAATTGATCAAATTGCTTACTGCATACATTTTCCAATTTAAATAGAATCAAATCTACTTGGCCAAATCTTACAAATTTTATATATTTGGAAAGCTTAGGATTTTATCTACACAATGCCACTGGATTGAACCCTAGACCTATTATAGAAATAATGTGACAAAATAAACAAGTCAGGGACTTTTGTGACTTAGATTAATTCTTAAAAATCAACCAAAAATGCTTTTTAGTTAATTCCAACTCCTATAATTCACATTTCACTTGTACTAATTGTTTCTGCAAAAATATGCCATGCTTACTTTGAATGATCATGGCCTAGTTGAATTAAAGGACCATATGGCTATTTCTAGTCAAAGATATTGTCCAAAACTATTCATAAATCCTATGGGAGTGTTTCTCTCATTTAAATCTTGTCATGAACAATTCAAAATAAGCTAGAGACTCTGGTCATTTAGGTCTCATATGAATTGTTGATAATATTAGATCCTTACCATGTTAGAATTAAATGATATGAGGTGCTACACCTCATTTAAATCATTAGTATGTGGTATTCAACTATATGAGGTGTAGCCTCTCATTTAAATACTTACTCCAAGGGATTCAATGAGAATTGATGACACATGTAGTAATAATCCATAGATTCTTATTTAAAAATATTCAATCATTTTCATAATAGTATTTAAATTATTCAAGGCTACTTATTAAATCTTATGAGATGTAGTGATCTCATTTAAATCTTGTCTCAACTAAGTTAATATGGGGTATAGACTATGGTCAATTTTAAACTCATATTAAATTAGTTGATGATATTAAATCATTAATCATGAGTAATAAAAAGGCATGAGGGGTGTACCTCATTTAAATCATTTCCCAATTGACACTTGTGAAGAGGTTGACTTTAGTCAACCTAGGTCACATCTTATTCATGAAGGAAATTAAATCTTAATAATATTTAATGAGAGGAAATTATTTTCTCTCAAGAAATAAATAGAAACTCTAATTAATATTTATAATGAGATGAAAATATTTTTCTTAAGAATAAAATTAAATCAACTCACCTAATAAGCATGTTGATTGATAGCTTAGTAGGAATGATTTATGTGTGTGCTTAGTTTAGTACTTAGGCTTTGTGTGGTAATTGTGTATATTGTACTCGTATTTAGACGCTAGTACCGAGGAGTACACCGAGGAGGAGGAGGACTACTTTGAAGAGGAAGAGAACTTTGATCACTACTCCAACCAAGGCAAGCTATTATCAATGCAAGCTAACATTCTTGCAAGCTAGACTAATGCAAGCTAATATTATTGCTAAGTGCAAAGCTCTACCAGAGCAAGGCACCACCACTTTTTACTTTATGCTTAATGATCCCAACCCAAGTTTTACCTTACAAGCTTTAATGTTTTTGGTTTATCAAAGTTTACTTTTGGTTCATGATTCACTTGGTCTAGAGTAGAACAAGATCAGCAAATTTAGCCTAGAGCAATGAAAGCTAGATAGCACCCCTCATGATTAGTTGCTAGTGCTAACAAATAAAATTGACTACTCTAGATGGGAACTTGTGAAATGAAATGACTTTGAAAACCTTGGAATGATGAGTCATTCTATTGAAAGATTTTGAAGGTGAATGTGACTTGTGAATGACATGGTGAACTTTACAAAAACTGATGGTTGAGTTCGGATGCGATACCATTCCAATTTTGCAAGTACCCCCACAATACCTGATTATGGGTAAGGGCTTAACTGGAAGTTTATGTATCTTAGTATGGGTTCCCTCTAAACAAGCGTCATCGGGGTTATGCCAAGGGCTGCCTCCAAAGAAACATGACATGATGTGAAATGACGTGAATGAGGTGAATTGTCCGGCCCAAGCCCTGTGCAGTTCCCAGGCTGACTGTCTGTCTTCACTGGGAGGCCAAGCTCATGGGGAGAGGTGCCTATACTAGGGTATGTAAGTGAAAGGTTATGGTTGGTAGTCCGCACACGGAGTGTGATAAATCAGGGCCAGTTAACCCTGACGGATTATTGCAAATATTGTGGCACAAGTGTACGACCTCTGCAGAGTGTAGAACTATTCGAATAGCCGTGTCCACGGTTACGGACGATTGGAAAGGCCATACTGTTCCGTCATCAGACCATTTTCAAAAATGTGACATGTGAAGGGTGACTTGTGTTTTGAACCTAAACTGGTGACTTTGACTTAAATCACAACAGAGTTGTGGGAATGACACTAATGTTCCCACTTGAGTTAGTCTAGCGATTCAAGCATCTTTACTAAATGTTTATGAAATAAACTTGGCTTTATGCAAATAAACCTAGAGCTTAGCATCCCCCTTACTATAGTGGATTTTGCTTACATTAGTATTAGTTTGCGAGTACTTTAAAGTACTCATGGCTTTGTCCCTGGCTATTCAAATGGCCAGACTATGAAGGAGAACAGCAGTACGAGGAAGATGGACAGCAGGACGTCTACGACAACTAGGATCACTCCTGACGTCAACAGTTGCCTGTGGAATAGATGGACCGCAACCGTTACTTCGCTTCCGCTATGTGATTTGTAATAGGATCTCTAGATCCACTATGTTGTATTAAGACTGGATCATGTGATCCTTTGTTGTAAGACGATTATGTGTTGTAATGAATGATGTGTTGTGATATCAATCTATTATGTCTCGCAAAAACAATATTCCTGGGATTGCGATGAATGGCATAATAGGCATCTGGACTTAAAAATCCGGGTGTTGACAAGTTGGTATCAGAGCCATTGTTGACCTTAGGAGACCCTAGTTAGAATGGACGTCCTGAAAAATTTAGTTTCAAAAACAAATGAAGTAGATATTTAGGAAAACTTATTCTCACTCTTATCCTTGAGATCTCTTCCAAAATAAGAGATCCATACTCCACTTTTCCTTATAATCCTACATAAAAGTTTGCACACTTGATCACTTCTCTAACTTACTCATCTTAAATTTCTCACAGATGGAATACCAATGGAAATGCTATCAGCTTGGTCACGGAGGAGAACTGAGGTTCGAAAAGGAATTGAAGCAACTAGTGGAATATCTAGGCCACCCGTATCCCGAGTTCTTCGGAATACCCCTCAAAAACCACTCTGGAGAATCACCTCAGTGGGAAGTTTCTACTGATCTACGAAGAAAGCTTGGAGCCCCGGTATGGGAAACCATCTGGTTTTCTGTAACGGGAAACACCTGGAAGGAAGGACTAGTTAGAGCTATGCAAGAAGCCATCGCCCGTCTGTGTGGACAAAATGAGAACAAGATCCGAAACACTCGTTTCCTCTACTACCCAAGACATGACTCCATGGGAAGACCGATGACCATGCCCCCACCACAACCAGAGATGAACCCCTATGAAGCACCTCAGGATTTCAGGCAGTACAAAACCCGCAGGGATTTGGATAACGCCCTCGCCTCTCGCCAAGCACCTCACCCGTGAAGAAGAAGAATCCACCCTGAAGAGTAGTATCACCCCAGCATTTAAGTAGGTGTGAGTTGTATCAGGATCCCCCTTGTATCGTAGAGCGAATGAATGGTTCTTAAAACCACCGGTGTGTTAGCCTTGTAATGTGTGATGCCTGGTATAAATAAAAAAGTGTTGTGGGTTTTTACCCCCTCAACACTACTCAAGTTTTGAAAACTTTGTGAACTTTAACTCAAATAAACCATAGAAATTTCCCTCTTATCTTATCATCTATCTCAATCTTCAGATGGCCCCACCAAACCGCAACCAAGACGCAATGATGCAGATGCTCCAGATGATGATGGAAGATCGCGAAGCCACGAGAGCTGAACGACAAGCCAACTTAGCTGCACTGCAACAGATAGCTCAGAACAATCAAGGCCATGGAAACCATGATCACCCAGGATCAAAGCTGAAGAACTTTCAGAACACCAACCCTCCGATGTTTAGTAAGACCGAAGAGCCACTTGACGCAGATGACTGGCTCCAGACAATGGAGAACAACCTAGAAGTTGCGGGAGTAGAAGCCGCAGAAAAAGTACTGTTTGCCACCCACTATCTGTCAGGACCTGCAAGAGCCTGGTGGACAAGTGCCCGCGCAATGAATGCTGGACAAATGATGAACTGGGAAGACTTCAAGCTGAAGTTTAGTAAATACCATGTGCCCCAAGGACTAATCAAGAAAATGAGAGACGAGTTCCGAGAACTGAAGCAAGGAAGAATGTCCGTGGTGGAATACCGCGACAAGTTTCTTACACTGTCAAGGTACGCCCCGGATGAGACAGACACCAATGAGAAGAGGAAGGAGAGATTTCTGAATGGGCTGCATGACGAGATGCAAACTGTGTTAGTGAACATTCCGTTCGCTGACCTCGAAGCCCTAGTGGACTCAGCCATACAGATGGAAGGAAAGCTGCATCAGGCAAATGAAAACCGCAAGCGCCGGATGATGAACCAGAGTGGACCCCACCATACCCAGAAGCACCGCAACAACTCAACTGGAGGATTCACCCCAAGATACAATAAACCCCCTGCTCAGAATTATCGCCCCAACTACACCAACAACAACGGAGGACCCCCGAAGCCCGGAGGCAACAACAACAACAACAACAACAACCACCACAACAACAACAGTAACAACAAAGGTAACAATAACAACCCCAATAATGCCCCAAAGACTGGAAGCAACACTGTCCCCGTCAACCCCAAAGACAAGTCCACAGTCAACTGCTATGAATGTGGAGTTGTGGGTCACTACTCCAATGAGTGCCCCAAGAAGCTTGCCAGGATTGCCGCCAATACCGCAGCACCTGCTCAGCAACAGCGCCGCTTTGCCGGAAGAAGGAATCAGAACAACAACAACAACGGCCGTCTCTACCACATGACTGCCACTGAAGCTCAGGAAGCACCCCAGACCATGCCAAGTATGTCCTCCTGTTAAAGAAATGCTCAATCTCTCTTAGGAACCTAACTTTTCTTAAAATCTCGGGACGAGATTTGTTTAAGGGGGAAGGGTTTGTAACAACCCAAAAATTTCAAAAACAAACAAAATGAATTTCCCTAGTTCCAAATTTTGGAACCAACAAAAACTTTTATTAAAATAAGATTGATACATATAGATCTTGTTTAAATCTTGTGTTTTGCCATGAGGAGTGTTATTATGCTTATGTGCTAAACCCTAAAACCCTAAAATGATCAAGTGAAGGTCACCCACCCAATAAAATAAAAGAGAAAGAAATCAAATAAGAAAAACCTTAAACCCTAATCTTCACCATAAATTATTTTGGATCTATTTTGAGAAACCCAAAATAAAATAAAAGACATATGGGGGCATATAGCTCTAATAGGAAAATCTTGAACCCTACCTTTATTATTTATGCTAAATGGGGAAACCATTGTGAACCCCACTAAACTCTAAACCTCACCCCTCTTTTCACCACCCTAGTTAAATTAAAATAAAAGGAAATAAGAAAAAGGCATATGTGCCTATGGCTATTTTTATAAAACTTCACCCTAAGATTTTCTACTTTGCCTAGAGGTTTGGAAAACCTTCACACACCTTACCTAGTACCTATCAAACCAAATCCAAGTGGTTTCCAAAGAAAATAAAAAGAAACTAAAAATGCCATAGAGGCATATGAGAGTAAATTAGCAAATTTATGAAATTGAGAAGGTTGACCCTAGGATTTGTGGTGAATGGTTAGATCAACTCCATATGACATATCAACCCTCAACAACACCATTTGGGACAAGCAAAGTCAAATTAAAAATCAAATGCCACCTATGCATAGGGGCATATGTGACACATAGCCATTTTTCCAAAAACTTGACCTAAGCACCTCTACCTTGCCAAAATGGTTGAAAACCTTACTAAACCCAAACTAATACTAAATCAACCATGAACCATGACCTTTGGTCATAGGTAAAGAAAATAAAATAAAAAGATGAAATGCACATATGTGCACATGGCCAAAAATACAAATTTGAGCCAAAGACCATCAAACTTGTTTCCATTGCCTGGATTGTTTTCCTATATCATATTAAACCTCAACCACATCAAGGGGATCAAGAAAAACCAAATCAAAAAGAAAATAAGAAGATTTTCCAATACACATATGTGGATATGGCCATTTTTACAAATCTTGAACCTAGACCATTATGGCTTGCACCATTGGTTGTGTTTGGTTACTAAACACATATAAACACCTTTGGAATCAAACAAACTCAATTCAAATCAAAATTGAATGAAATATGAGCTCACATGCACTAATGGTCATTTGGCCACATTATAAAATGTTCCCCACTTTAACCCCTGGTTTTTACTTTTCTTCAAACTAAACTTGGTAAAACAAAGCCATGTCATCCAAGACCATGTCAAGGTGAGTAACTTTCATGTTGACCACCAAGTTCAGAGTTGACTAGGTTGACCAGTATGAGAGTGACAAGTGGCAACATTGAAACAAAGAGAAGATCACCCCCATTTTGAAATTTCACAAACCACTGCAAATTTGACCCCCACCACCACCAGTAGACTTCATTTATTATATATTTACAACCCACCAAAATTCAATCAAAAATTCAAATATTTTCTTCTTGCGGCCATTTCATCGAGCACCTTATGTGCAATAATCTACCAATTACACACCTGCTATTATCCAGCATGTTTGAGCCTCCACCATCAAGCCTATGTCACCACCAGCTCCTCCTTACACCCAGGGAACAAAGCCAAGCAGCAGAGACCTTGGCTCATGCATAAAATCTGCTAGGACAACACCATGCCGGCCACCATGGACATCATCATGCCAACTCCATCTCTAACCCTCTCTGGTCACTCTCACCATGTCTACTGGAGCACCCTCATCTCACTGACCCCGCTGGTACACGCCAAGGACACAGGAAGCGTCGGAATTCGCCAGAACGTGACGTGCCCCGACGTGGTCACCACCATCGAGCTCGCCAGCGCGCGCACCGGCCAGACCACGGACACGCCAGTACACCGCCGTGCCCCGTCGACACAACCCACCCCGTGACCTCTGCTTGTACCTGCAGCCTTCCCTCGACGTCAGCTACCTCGCAGACATCACCGATTGGCCGCGGACGAGCTGCAGACGACGCCCACGACGACGACTGTCCGCCACCGTGCGCTGGTACATGGGGATGACGCCGACGCCACGGACCACCATTTTCAACGCGCTGACGCTCCCCAGGACCGCCTTGACGTCGCCTACCAAACCCCGTCCTCGCCTTGCCCCTTCACGCACGGAATAGCCGTCGCCATGATCAACCCGACGGTGACCTCCACGGCACCCTCTCGCCACTATAAAAGCAGGCCGCCCCTGGACGAATTCTTCACACCATCGCCCTCCTCTCTTCTCACTCGCTCTCCTCGACCTCTTGCTGCACCACATTAGCCACCACGCCGCCGGAATTTGGCCGGAGCCCGCCGCTGCAGTAGCTCGCCGAAGCCAACGATCCCGAGCACCCCTGGAGCCGCCGCGACCCTCCTTCGACTCGCCTTCGTCGACAACGCCGTTTGCCCGCCTCGCCAACCTCACTGGACGCCGGTAAGCCTCCCATCGCGACCCCCTGACCGCCGGTAGGGTTTGCCCTCGCCGGAGCTCGTCTCTGACGAGGACGAACTACAGCCGTCCGATCCCCTTCAATCCCACGGCCTGTACCGTTTCGGTATTATAACGCCACTGACAAGCGGGGGCCATTGTCAGGCAGCCCGCTGCGTGCGTGGCATGCTAGCTGGGCTGGCCCAACTCCTTTTCCCCCTCTGCGGCCCAAACCCTTTCCCGCGCAAGCCCATGCATTTGAATTTGAATATTTCGAATTGATCAAATTGCTTACTGCATACATTTTCCAATTTAAATAGAATCAAATCTACTTGGCCAAATCTTACAAATTTTATATATTTGGAAAGCTTAGGATTTTATCTACACAATGCCACTGGATTGAACCCTAGACCTATTATAGAAATAATGTGACAAAATAAACAAGTCAGGGACTTTTGTGACTTAGATTAATTCTTAAAAATCAACCAAAAATGCTTTTTAGTTAATTCCAACTCCTATAATTCACATTTCACTTGTACTAATTGTTTCTGCAAAAATATACCATGCTTACTTTGAATGATCATGGCCTAGTTGAATTAAAGGACCATATGGCTATTTCTAGTCAAAGATATTGTCCAAAACTATTCATAAATCCTATGGGAGTGTTTCTCTCATTTAAATCTTGTCATGAACAATTCAAAATAAGCTAGAGACTCTGGTCATTTAGGTCTCATATGAATTGTTGATAATATTAGATCCTTACCATGTTAGAATTAAATGATATGAGGTGCTACACCTCATTTAAATCATTAGTATGTGGTATTCAACTATATGAGGTGTAGCCTCTCATTTAAATACTTACTCCAAGGGATTCAATGAGAATTGATGACACATGTAGTAATAATCCATAGATTCTTATTTAAAAATATTCAATCATTTTCATAATAGTATTTAAATTATTCAAGGCTACTTATTAAATCTTATGAGATGTAGTGATCTCATTTAAATCTTGTCTCAACTAAGTTAATATGGGGTATAGACTATGGTCAATTTTAAACTCATATTAAATTAGTTGATGATATTAAATCATTAATCATGAGTAATAAAAAGGCATGAGGGGTGTACCTCATTTAAATCATTTCCCAATTGACACTTGTGAAGAGGTTGACTTTAGTCAACCTAGGTCACATCTTATTCATGAAGGAAATTAAATCTTAATAATATTTAATGAGAGGAAATTATTTTCTCTCAAGAAATAAATAGAAACTCTAATTAATATTTATAATGAGATGAAAATATTTTTCTTAAGAATAAAATTAAATCAACTCACCTAATAAGCATGTTGATTGATAGCTTAGTAGGAATGATTTATGTGTGTGCTTAGTTTAGTACTTAGGCTTTGTGTGGTAATTGTGTATATTGTACTCGTATTTAGACGCTAGTACCGAGGAGTACACCGAGGAGGAGGAGGACTACTTTGAAGAGGAAGAGAACTTTGATCACTACTCCAACCAAGGCAAGCTATTATCAATGCAAGCTAACATTCTTGCAAGCTAGACTAATGCAAGCTAATATTATTGCTAAGTGCAAAGCTCTACCAGAGCAAGGCACCACCACTTTTTACTTTATGCTTAATGATCCCAACCCAAGTTTTACCTTACAAGCTTTAATGTTTTTGGTTTATCAAAGTTTACTTTTGGTTCATGATTCACTTGGTCTAGAGTAGAACAAGATCAGCAAATTTAGCCTAGAGCAATGAAAGCTAGATAGCACCCCTCATGATTAGTTGCTAGTGCTAACAAATAAAATTGACTACTCTAGATGGGAACTTGTGAAATGAAATGACTTTGAAAACCTTGGAATGATGAGTCATTCTATTGAAAGATTTTGAAGGTGAATGTGACTTGTGAATGACATGGTGAACTTTACAAAAACTGATGGTTGAGTTCGGATGCGATACCATTCCAATTTTGCAAGTACCCCCACAATACCTGATTATGGGTAAGGGCTTAACTGGAAGTTTATGTATCTTAGTATGGGTTCCCTCTAAACAAGCGTCATCGGGGTTATGCCAAGGGCTGCCTCCAAAGAAACATGACATGATGTGAAATGACGTGAATGAGGTGAATTGTCCGGCCCAAGCCCTGTGCAGTTCCCAGGCTGACTGTCTGTCTTCACTGGGAGGCCAAGCTCATGGGGAGAGGTGCCTATACTAGGGTATGTAAGTGAAAGGTTATGGTTGGTAGTCCGCACACGGAGTGTGATAAATCAGGGCCAGTTAACCCTGACGGATTATTGCAAATATTGTGGCACAAGTGTACGACCTCTGCAGAGTGTAGAACTATTCGAATAGCCGTGTCCACGGTTACGGACGATTGGAAAGGCCATACTGTTCCGTCATCAGACCATTTTCAAAAATGTGACATGTGAAGGGTGACTTGTGTTTTGAACCTAAACTGGTGACTTTGACTTAAATCACAACAGAGTTGTGGGAATGACACTAATGTTCCCACTTGAGTTAGTCTAGCGATTCAAGCATCTTTACTAAATGTTTATGAAATAAACTTGGCTTTATGCAAATAAACCTAGAGCTTAGCATCCCCCTTACTATAGTGGATTTTGCTTACATTAGTATTAGTTTGCGAGTACTTTAAAGTACTCATGGCTTTGTCCCTGGCTATTCAAATGGCCAGACTATGAAGGAGAACAGCAGTACGAGGAAGATGGACAGCAGGACGTCTACGACAACTAGGATCACTCCTGACGTCAACAGTTGCCTGTGGAATAGATGGACCGCAACCGTTACTTCGCTTCCGCTATGTGATTTGTAATAGGATCTCTAGATCCACTATGTTGTATTAAGACTGGATCATGTGATCCTTTGTTGTAAGACGATTATGTGTTGTAATGAATGATGTGTTGTGATATCAATCTATTATGTCTCGCAAAAACAATATTCCTGGGATTGCGATGAATGGCATAATAGGCATCTGGACTTAAAAATCCGGGTGTTGACAGCCTCCAAGTGCAGAGGTTTGTAGAACAGCAGCAAGTTTCCCTTAAGTGGATCACCCAAGGTTTATCGAACTCAGGGAGGAAGAGGTCAAAGATATCCCTCTCATGCAACCCTGCAACCACAAAGCAAGAAGTCTCTTGTGTCCCCAACACACCAAATAGGTGCACTAGTTCGGCGAAGAGATAGTGAAATACAGGTGGTATGAATATATATGAGCAAAGAGCAACGGTGCTGTAAAATAGCTTGCTGGCGTGTAGTTGATGGTGGTAGTATTGCAGCAGTAGTAACATAGTAAAACAGTAAACAAGCAGTAGTAACTCAGCAGTATTTAGGAACAAGGCCTAGGGATTAGACTTTCACTAGTGGACACTCTCAACATTGATCACATAACAGAATAGATAAATGCATACTCTACACTTTTGTTGGATGATGAACACATTGCGTAGGATTACACGAACCCTCAATGCCGGAGTTAACAAGCTCCACAATAATGCTCATATT
Organism: Lolium perenne; assembly: GCF_019359855.2. Classification (NCBI taxonomy): domain Eukaryota; kingdom Viridiplantae; phylum Streptophyta; class Magnoliopsida; order Poales; family Poaceae; genus Lolium; species Lolium perenne. The sequence goes on from NC_067248.2 coordinate 105,175,143, forward strand.
TTAGTAACCTTTAGTGTAAGATAGATCAAAAGACTAAACCAAGTACTAGCATAGCATGCACACTGTCACCTTCATGCATATGTAGGAGGAATAGATCACATCAATATTATCATAGCAATAGTTAACTTCGCAATCTACAAGAGATCATGATCATAGCATAAACCAAGTACTAACACGGTGCACACACTGTCACCTTTGCACACATGCAGGAGGAATAAAACTACTTTAATAACTTTGCTAGAGTAGCACATAGATAAATTGTGATACGATGCACATTGCAATCATAAAGAGATATAAATAAGCACTTCACTACGCTCTTCAACAGTGAATAAGTACTTCGTGAAATATAGCCTAAGAGACCCACACGGTGCACACACTGTCACCTTTACACACGTGGGACAAGGAGTCTCCGGAGATCACATAAGTAAAACCCACTTGACTAGCATAATGACATCTAGATTACAAGCATCATCATATGAATCTCAATCATGTAAGGCAGCTCATGAGATTATTGTATTGACTACATAGGAGAGAGATGAACCACATAGCTACCGGTACAGCCCCGAGCCTCGATGGAGAACTACTCCCTCCTCATGGGAGCAGCAGCGGTGATGAAGATGGCGGTGGAGATGGCAGCGGTGTCGATGGAGAAGCCTTCCGGGGGCACTTCCCCGCTCCGGCAGGGTGCCGGAACAGAGACTCCTGTCCCCCAGATCTTGGCTTCGCGATGGCGGCGGCTCTGGAACTTTTCTCGTATCGTGGCTTCCTCTCTAAGGGTTTTCGATGCAGGGGCTTTATATAGGCGAAGAGGCGGCGCAGGAGGGTCAACGAGGCGACGAGACCATAGGGTGGCGCGGCCAGGGCCTGGGCCGCGCCACCATGTCATCTGGGCCCACCAGGGCCCCCCTCTGGCGGCTCTCGGGTGTTCTGGAAGCTTCGTGGAAAAATAGGAACCTGGGCGTTGATTTCGTCCAATTCCGAGAATATTTCGTTACTAGGATTTCTGAAACCAAAAACAGCAGAAAACAGGAACTGGCACTTCGGCATCTTGTCAATAGGTTAGTTCCAGAAAATGCATAAATATGACATATAATGTGTATAAAACATGTAGATATCATCAATAAAGTGGCATGGAACATAAGAAATTATCGATACGTTGGAGACGTATCAGCATCCCCAAGCTTAGTTCTGCTCGTCCCGAGCAGGTAAAACGATAACAAAGATAATTTCTTAAGTGACATGCCATCATAAACTTGATCATATTGTAAACATATGTAATGAATGCAGCGATCAAAACAATGGTAATGACATGAGTAAACAACTGAATCATAAAGCAAAGACTTTTCATGAATAGTACTTTCAAGACAAGCATCAATAAGTCTTGCATAAGAGTTAACTCATAAAGCAATAAATCAAAGTAAAGGCGTTGAAGCAACACATAGGAAGATTAAGTTTCAGCGGTTGCTTTCAACTTATAACATGTATATCTCATGGATATTGTCAACATAAAGTAATATAACAAGTGCAATATGCAAGTATGTAGGAATCAATGCACAGTTCACACAAGTGTTTGCTTCTTAGGTGGAAGGAGATAGGTAAACTGACTCAACAATAAAAGTAAAAGAATGGTCCTTCAAAGAGGAAAGCATCGATTGCTGTATTTGTGCTAGAGCTTTTATTTTGAAAACATGAAACAATTTTGTCAACGGTAGTAATAAAGCATATGAGTTATGAAAATAATATCTTACAAGTTGCAAGCCTCATGCATAGTATACTAATAGTGCCCGCACCTCGTCCTACTTAGCTTGGACTACCGGATCTTCGCATGCCATGTTTCAACCAAGTGTCACAAAGGGGTACCTCCATGCCGCCTGTACAAAGGTCTAAGGAGAAAGCTCGCATTTTGGATTTCTCGCTTTTGATTATTCTCAACTTAGACATCCATACCGGGACAACATGGACAACAGATAATGGACTCCTCTTAAATGCATAAGCATGTAGCAACAATTATTATTCTCATATGAGATTGAGGATATATGTCCAAAACTGAAACTTCAACCATGATTCATGGCTTTAGTTAGCGGCCCAATGTTCTTCTCTAACAATTTTGCATGCTCCAACCACTAAAATGATAGATCCTTCAGACAAGACGGACATGCATAGCAACTCACATGATATTCAACAATAGTTGATGGCGTTCCCCAGAAGCATGGTTATCGCACAACAAGCAACTTAATAAAAGATAAAGTGCATAAGTACATATTCAATACTACGATAGTTTTTAAGGCTATTTTGTCCCATGAGCTATATATTGCAAAGGCGAATGATGGACTTTTAAAGGTAGCACTCAAGCAATTTACTTTGGAATGGCGGAGAAATACCATGTAGTAGGTAGGTATGGTGGACACCAATGGCATGAATATTGGCTCAAGGATTTTGGATGCATGAGAAGTAATTCCTCTCGATACAAGGTTTAGGCTAGCAAGGTTATTTGAAACAAACACAAGGATGAACCGGTGCAGCAAAACTCACATAAAAGACATATTGTAAACATTATAAGACTCTACACCGTCTTCCTTGTTGTTCAAAACTCAATACTAGATATTATCTAGACCTTAGAGAAATCAAATATGCAAATCAAATTTTAGCAAGCTCTATGTATTTCTTCATTAATGGGTGCAAAGCATATGATGCAAGAGCTTAAACATGAGCACAACAATTGCCAAGTATCACATTATCCAAGACATTTTACCAATTACTACATGTAGCATTTTCCAATTCCAACCATATAACAATTTAACGAAGAAGAAACTTCGCCATGAATATTATGAGCTAAGAACACATGTGTTCATACGAACCAGCGGAGCGTGTCTCTCTCCCACACAAGGATGAACTTATTCAGAGAACTAAGATAACAAAACAAAAACAAAAATAAAAGCACACAGACGCTCCAAGTAAAATACATAGGATGTGATGGAATAAAAATATAGTTTCACTAGAAGAAACCTGATAAGTTGTCGATGAAGAAGGGGATGCCTTGGGCATCCCCAAGCTTAGATGCTTGAGTCTTCTTGAAATATGCAGGGATGAACCACCGGGGCATCCCCAAGCTTAGACCTTTCACTCTTCTCGATCACATTATATCACCCTCTTCTATTGATCCTTGAAAACTTCTGCCACACCAAACTTCAAGCAAACTCATTAGAGGGTTAGTGCATAATCAAAATTCACATGTTCAGAGGTGACACAATCATTCTTAACACTTCTGGACATTGCACAAAACTTCTGAAAGTTAATGGAACAAAGAAACTCATTCAACTTAACAAAAGCGGCAATGCGAAATAAAAGGCAGAATCTGTCAAAAAACAGAACAGTCCGTAAAGACGAATTTAAAGATGGCACCAGACTTGCTCAAATGGAAAAACTCAAAACTAATGAAAGTTGCGTACATATCTGAGGATCACACTCGTAAATTGGCAGATTTTTTCGAATTTTCTACAGAGAACTGTGCCCAGATTCGTGACAGACAGCAATGCTGTTTCTGCGCAGCGATCCCAAATATAACATCAACTTTGACATAGAAACTTTACTTGGCACAAAAACATGATAAGGAGAGGTTGCTACAGTAGTAAACAACTTCCAAGACTCAAATATAAAACAAAGTACTGTAGTAAAAAAAAACACATGGGTTATCTCCCAAGAAGTTCTTTCTTTATAGCCATTAAGATGGGCTTAGCAGTTTTAATGATGCATTCGCAAGAATTAGTAGTTGAAGCAAAAGAGAGCATCAAGAGGAAAATTCAAAACACATTTAAGTCTAACATGCTTCCTATGCATAGGAATCTTGTAAATAAACAAGTTCATGAAGAGCAAAGTAACAAGCATAGAAAGATAAAACAAGTGTAGCTTCAAAAATTTCAGCACATAGAGAGGTGTTTTAGTAACATGAAAATTTTTACAACCATATTTTCCTCTCTCATAATAACTTTCAGTAGCAACATGATCAAACTCAACAATATAACTATCACATAAAGCATTCTTATCATGAGTCTCATGCATAAAAAAATTACTACTCCCAACATAAGCATAGTCATTCTTATTAATTGTAGTGGGAGCAAATTCAACAAAGTAGCTATCAAATATAGGAGGTATATTGTAATCATAATCAAATTTATCCTCCATAACAGGTGGTAACAAAAGACTACTATCATTATAATCATCATAAATGGGAGGCAAAGTATCATCAAAGTAAATTTTCTCCTCAATGCTTGGGGGACTAAAAATATCATGCTCATCAAAGCCAGCTTCCCCAAGCTTAGAATTTTCCATAGCATTAGCAACAATGGTGTTCAAAGCATTCATAGTAACAACATTCCCATTAGCATGCATATAAAGTTCCATGGGTTTCTTAATTCTTTCTTCAAACACATCATGTCCTAATTCAAGATAAAGTTCATAAAGATCTCTCATATTTTTGTTGTTTTCCATTATGCCTAACTAGTGTAAACAAGAAACCAAATGTCGCAATTGCAGAGTCTAAAGGAAATAGCTTTGAGTACTTACAACGGTGCCGGAAAATAGCTTAGTAGCCGAGATCCGGAGTGTGAGTACCTTTACCTTTCCTCCCGGCAACGGCGCCAGAAATTAGCTTGATGTCTACGTTCCCCCTCCTTTCCTGTAGACAGTGTTGGGCCTCCAAGTGCAGAGGTTTGTAGAACAGCAGCAAGTTTCCCTTAAGTGGATCACCCAAGGTTTATCGAACTCAGGGAGGAAGAGGTCAAAGATATCCCTCTCATGCAACCCTGCAACCACAAAGCAAGAAGTCTCTTGTGTCCCCAACACACCAAATAGGTGCACTAGTTCGGCGAAGAGATAGTGAAATACAGGTGGTATGAATATATATGAGCAGTAGCAACGGTGCCGTAAAAATAGCTTGTCGGGCGTGTAGTTGATGGTGGTAGTATTGCAGCAGTAGTAACACAGTAAAACAGTAAACAAGCAGTAGTAACTCAGCAGTATTTAGGAACAAGGCCTAGGGATTAGACTTTCACTAGTGGACACTCTCAACATTGATCACATAACAGAATAGATAAATGCATACTCTACACTTTTGTTGGATGATGAACACATTGCGTAGGATTACACGAACCCTCAATGCCGGAGTTAACAAGCTCCACAATAATGCTCATATTTTAGTAACCTTTAGTGTAAGATAGATCAAAAGACTAAACCAAGTACTAGCATAGCATGCACACTGTCACCTTCATGCATATGTAGGAGGAATAGATCACATCAATATTATCATAGCAATAGTTAACTTCGCAATCTACAAGAGATCATGATCATAGCATAAACCAAGTACTAACACCTGCACACACTGTCACCTTTGCACACATGCAGGAGGAATAAAACTACTTTAATAACTTTGCTAGAGTAGCACATAGATAAATTGTGATACGATGCACATTGCAATCATAAAGAGATATAAATAAGCACTTCACTACGCTCTTCAACAGTGAATAAGTACTTCGTGAAATATAGCCTAAGAGACCCACACGGTGCACACACTGTCACCTTTACACACGTGGGACAAGGAGTCTCCGGAGATCACATAAGTAAAACCCACTTGACTAGCATAATGACATCTAGATTACAAGCATCATCATATGAATCTCAATCATGTAAGGCAGCTCATGAGATTATTGTATTGACTACATAGGAGAGAGATGAACCACATAGCTACCGGTACAGCCCCGAGCCTCGATGGAGAACTACTCCCTCCTCATGGGAGCAGCAGCGGTGATGAAGATGGCGGTGGAGATGGCAGCGGTGTCGATGGAGAAGCCTTCCGGGGGCACTTCCCCGCTCCGGCAGGGTGCCGGAACAGAGACTCCTGTCCCCCAGATCTTGGCTTCGCGATGGCGGCGGCTCTGGAACTTTTCTCGTATCGTGGCTTCCTCTCTAAGGGTTTTCGATGCAGGGGCTTTATATAGGCGAAGAGGCGGCGCAGGAGGGTCAACGAGGCGACGAGACCATAGGGTGGCGCGGCCAGGGCCTGGGCCGCGCCACCATGTCATCTGGGCCCACCAGGGCCCCCCTCTGGCGGCTCTCGGGTGTTCTGGAAGCTTCGTGGAAAAATAGGAACCTGGGCGTTGATTTCGTCCAATTCCGAGAATATTTCGTTACTAGGATTTCTGAAACCAAAAACAGCAGAAAACAGGAACTGGCACTTCGGCATCTTGTCAATAGGTTAGTTCCAGAAAATACATAAATATGACATATAATGTGTATAAAACATGTAGATATCATCAATAAAGTGGCATGGAACATAAGAAATTATCGATACGTTGGAGACGTATCACAGCTCACAAGATCCAACAATGAAGCACAATTAGGAGAAGACGACCATCTAGCTACTGCTATGGACCCATAGTCCAGGGTTGAACTACTCACTCATCACTCCGGAGGCGATCATGGCGATGAAGAGTCCTCCGGGAGATGAATCCCCTCTCCGGCAGGGTGCCGGAGGCGATCTCCTGAATTCCCCGAGATGGGATTCGCGGCGGCGGCGTCTCTGGAAGGTTTTCCGTATCGTGGCTCTCGGTACTGGGGGTTTCGCGACGGAGGCTTTAAGTAGGCGAAAGGGCAACGCGGGGGGCCACACGAGGGCCCCACACGCCAGGTCGGCGCGGCCAGGGCCAGGGCCGCGCCGCCCTGTTGTGGAGGCGCCTCGTGGCCCCACTTCCTTCCCTCTTCGGTCTTCTGGAAGATTCGTGCAAAAATAGGACCCTGGGCGTTGATTTCGTCCAGTTCCGAGAATATTTCCTTACTAGGATTTCTGAAACCAAAAACAGCAGAAAACAGCAACTGGCTCTTCGGCATCTTGTTAATAGGTTAGTTCCAGAAAATGCGTAAATACGACATATAATGTGTCTAAAACATGTAGATATCATCAATAATGTAGCATGGAACATAAGAAATTATCGATACGTTGGAGACGTATCAGTCGTCTGGAGTTCTTTTCCTGAAAACACAACCAGCACAACTATCCAGGTATGCCCTAGACTCAATGGTTAGTCCACTATAAAATATATCAAGTAAATCATGCTTTTCCAAATCATGATCAGGCCGAGCTCTAACAAGAGAGCAAAATCTCGCCCAAGCCTCAGGCAATTTCTCTCCATCTTCCTGGTCAAAATTATAAATTCTCTGCAAAGCAATATGTTGAGCGCTAGCAGGAAAGTATTTTCGAAAGAAAACATCACGCAAGTCAATTGGACTTCTAATAGAACCAGGAGGCAAATTATTATACCAAGTTTTAGCATCATCCTTTAATGAGAAAGGAAAAAATTTAGCGACAAAATAAGTATGCATCTTGACATCATCAGAAAACAAGCTACTCAGAGTAGATAACTCAATCATGTGTTCAACAACACTTTCTTTTTCAGTACCACAAAAGGGTGTTTTCTCAACAATAGCTATATGAGATAGATCAAGAGAAAAATCATAATCTTTATCCTTAATGTTTATAGGAGATGTGGCAAATTTAGGATCAGGAGACAGTTTATATCTAACAGCATGTTCTGCAAGCAACTTTTTAATTTTTCTTGCATCAGTAGTAGCATTGCATTTTTCAATAAAATCATCATCAAGTTCCACATAATCTTCATCAAGATCATCACTAGAATATTCAACAGACTCAGGTGAATTAACAGGTGTATGATGGCGTGTAACTCACACGTTCGTTGGGAACCCCAAGAGGAAGGTATGATGCGCACAGTAGCAAGTTTTCCCTCAGAAAGAAACCAAGGTTTAATCGAACCAGGAGGAGCCAAGAAGCACGTTGAAGGTTGATGGTGGCGAAATGTGATGCGGCGCAACAACAGGGATTCCGGCGCCAACGTGGAATCTGCACAACAAAACCAAAGTACTTTGCCCCAACGAAATAAAGGAGGTTGTCAATCTCACCGGCTTGCTGTAACAAAGGATTAAACGTATCGAGTGGAAGATGATTGTTTGCAAGAAAATAGTAAAACACAATTGCAGTAGATTGTATGCTATGTAAAGAATAGGACCGGGGTCCACAGTTCACTAGACGTGTCTCTCCATAAGATAAAAGCATGTTGGGTGAACAAATTACAGTCGGGCAATTGACAAATAGAGAAGGGCATAATAATGCATATACATGATATGATAAATATAGTGAGATTTAATCCGGGCATTACGACAAAGTACATAGACCGCCATCCAACTGCATCTATGCCTAAAAAGTCCACCTTCAGGTTATCATCCGAACCCCATTCAGTATTAAGTTGCTAAGCAACAGACAATTGCATTAAGTATGGTGCGTAATGTAATCGACAACTACATCCTTAGACATAGAATCAATGTTTTATCCCTAGTGGCAACAGCACATCACAACCTTAGAACTTTCACACGTCCCTGTGTCAATGAAGGCATGAACCCACTATCGAGCATAAATACTCCCTCTTGGAGTTAAGAGTACAAACTTGGCCAGAGCCTCTACTAATAACGGAGAGCATGCAAGATCATAAACAACACATAAACAATAGATTGATAATCACCATAACATAGTATTCTCTATCCATCGGATCCCGACAAACACAACATATAGTATTACAGATAGATGATCTTGATCATGTTAGGCAGCTCACAAGATCCAACAATGAAGCACAACAAGGAGAAGACGACCATCTAGCTACTGCTATGGACCCATGGTCCAGGGGTGAACTACTCACTCATCACTCCGGAGGCGATAATGGCGATGAAGAGTCCTCCGGAGATGAATCCCCTCTCCGGCAGGGTGCCGGAGGCGATCTCCTGAATCCCCCGAGATGGGATTCGCGGCGGCGGCGTCTCTGGAAGGTTTTCCGTATCGTGGCTCTCGGTACTGGGGTTTCGCGACGGGGGCTTTAAGTAGGCGAAAGGGCAGGTCAAGAGGCGGCGCGAGGGGCCCACACCACAGGCCGGCGCGGCCAGGGCCTGGGCCGCGCCGCCCTATGGTGTGGCCACCTCATGGCCCCACTTCCTTCCCTCTTCGGTCTTCTGGAAGCTCCGTGCAAAAATAGGATCCTGGGCGAAGATTTCGTCCAATTCCGAGAATATTTCCTTACTAGGATTTCTGAAACCAAAACAATGAGAAAACTGACAAGCGGCTCTTCGGCATCTTGTTAATAGGTTAGTTCCAGAAAATGCATAAATATGACATATAATGTGCATAAAACATGTAGGTATCATCAATAAAGTAGCATGGAACATAAGAAATTATCGATACGTTGGAGACGTATCAGTGAAGCAGCATACATTTTAGGCATCAAGATTTATAGAGATAGATCAAGACGCCTAATAGGCCTTTCACAAAGTACATATCTGGACAAGATTCTAAAGAAGTTTAGAATGGATGAAAGCAAGAAAGGGTTCTTGCCTATGTTGCCAGGTAAGGTCTTGAGTAAGACTCAAGGTCCGGCTACGGCAGATGAAAGAGAGAGGATGAGCAAGATCCCCTATGCTTCGGCAGTAGGCTCTATCATGTACGCCATGCTGTGTACTAGACCGGATATCGCACATGCTGTTAGTTTGACTAGCAGATATCAAAGTGATCCAGGGATGGAACACTGGATAGCGGTCAAGAATATCCTGAACTAAGGATATGTTTCTTTGTTATGGCGGTGACCAAGAGCTCGTTGTAAACAACGAGCTCTTGGTCACCGCCATAACAAAGAAACATATCCTTAGTCCTTTTCAAGTACTTCAGGATATTCTTGACCGCTATCCAGTGTTCCATCCCTGGATCACTTTGATATCTGCTAGTCAAACTAACAGCATGTGCGATATCCGGTCTAGTACACAGCATGGCGTACATGATAGAGCCTACTGCCGAAGCATAGGGGATCTTGCTCATCCTCTCTCTTTCATCTGCCGTAGCCGGACCTTGAGTCTTACTCAAGACCTTACCTGGCAACATAGGCAAGAACCCTTTCTTGCTTTCATCCATTCTAAACTTCTTTAGAATCTTGTCCAGATATGTACTTTGTGAAAGGCCTATTAGGCGTCTTGATCTATCTCTATAAATCTTGATGCCTAAAATGTATGCTGCTTCACTGATACGTCTCCAACGTATCGATAATTTCTTATGTTCCATGCTACTTTATTGATGATACCTACATGTTTTATGCACATTATATGTCATATTTATGCATTTTCTGGAACTAACCTATTAACAAGATGCCGAAGAGCCGCTGTCAAGTCGTTGTTTTTGGTTTCAAAAATCCTAGTAAGGAAATATTCTCGGAATTGGACGAAACTTTCGCCCAGGGTCCTATTTTTGCACGAAGCTTCCAGAAGACCGAAGACCTAACGAAGTGGGGCCACGAGGAGGCCAGGGGGGTGGCCGGCGCGGCCCAAGCCCTGGCCGCGCCGACCTATCCCCTGGGCCCCTCGTGTGGCCCCTCGCGTTGACCCTCCGCCTACTTAAAGCTTCCGTCGTGAAACCCCCAGTACCGAGAGCCACGATACGGAAAACCTTACAGAGACGCCGCCGCCGCGAATCCCATCTCGGGGGATTCTGGAGATCGCCTCCGGCACCCTGCCGGAGAGGGGATTCATCTCCCGGAGGACTCTACACCGCCATGGTCGCCTCCGGAGTGATGAGTGAGTAGTTCACCCCTGGACCATGGGTCCATAGCAGTAGCTAGATGGTCGTCTTCTCCTTGTTGTGCTTCATTGTTGGATCTTGTGAGCTGCCTAACATGATCAAGATCATCTATCTGTAATACTATATGTTGTGTTTGTCGGGATCCGATGGATAGAGAGTACTATGATTATGGTGATTATCAATCTATTGTTTATGTGTTGTTTATGATCTTGCATGCTCTCCGTTATTAGTAGAGGCTCTGGCCAAGTTTTTGCTCTTAACTCCAAGAGGGAGTATTTATGCTCGATAGTGGGTTCATGCCTTCATTGAATCTGGGATCGTGACAGAAGGTTCTAAGGTTGTGATGTGCTGTTGCCACTAGGGATAAAACATTGATGCTATGTCTAAGGATGTAGTTGTTGATTACATTACGCACCATACTTAATGCAATTGTTTGTTGCTTTGCAACTTAATACTGGAGGGGGTTCGGACGATAACCTGAAGGTGGACTTTTTAGGCATAGATGCAGTTGGATGGCGGTCTATGTTCTTTGTCGTAATGCCCGGATTAAATCTCACTATATTTACCATGTCATGTATATGCATTGTTATGCCTTTCTCTATTTGTCAATTGCCCGACTGTAATTTGTTCACCCAACATGCTTTTATCTTATGGGAGAGACACCTCTAGTGAACTGTGGACCCCGGTCCTATTCTTTACATAGCATACAATCTACTTGTTTTACTGTTTTCTTTGCAAACATCTTCCACTCGATACGTTTAATCCTTTGTTACAGCAAGCCGGTGAGATTGACAACCTCACTGTTTCGTTGGGACAAAGTACTTGGGTTGTGTTGTGCAGGTTCCGCGTTGGCGCCGGAATCCCTGGTGTTGCGCCGCATCACATTTCGCGACCATCAACCTTCAACGTGCTTCTTGGCTCCTACTGGTTCGATTAAACCTTGGTTTCATACTGAGGGAAACTTGCTTCTATACGCATCATACCTTCCACTTGGGGTTCCCAACGGACGTGTGCATCTACGCGTATCATTCACCAAGGTCTTTCATTGAAAAAGACTTATTCAAATAACCTTTAACGCTGCTTAATAGTTCTATATCATTCCCAATCAATAATATGTCATCTACATATAATATCAGGAACGCTACAGAGCTCCCACTCACTTTCTTGTAAATACAGGCCTCACCATGAGTCCGTATAAAACCAAAGTCTTTGATCACTCTATCAAAGCGTAGGTTCCAACTCCGGGATGCTTGCTTCAGTCCATAAATGGAACGCTGAAGTTTACATACCTTATCAGCATTTTTAGGATCGACAAAACCTTTGGGTTATACCATATACAACTCTTCCTCAATGTCACCATTAAGGAACGCCGTTTTGACATCCATCTGCCAAATCTCATAATCGAAAAATGCAGCTATTGCTAACAAAATCCTCACAGACTTTAGCTTCGCTACAGGTGAGAAAGTCTCATCGTAGTCAACTCCTTGAATTTGTCGGAAACCCTTTGCGACAAGTCGAGCTTTATAGACAGTAATATTACCATCAGCATCTGTTTTTCTCTTGAAGATCCATTTATTCTCGACAGCCTTGCGGCTATCAGGTAAGTCTACCAAAGTCCATACTTTGTTATCATACATGGATCCCATTTCGGATTTCATGGCTTTTTGCCATTTGTTGGAATCTGGGCTCATCATCGCTTCTTCATACGTCGCAGGGTCCTCATCATTGTCGTCCACAATCATGACATTTAGACAGGGATCATACCAATCAGGAGTGGTACGTTCCCTCGTCGATCTGCGAGGTTCAGTAGCTTCCTCGTTCGAAGTTTTATGATCTTCATCATTTGCTTCCTCTCCTATCGGTGCAGGCTGCACATGAATTTCTTCCGGCACTGCGCTACTCTGATCTATGAGAGAAGGTTCATCAACCTCGTCGAGTTCTACTTTTCTTCCAGTCACTTCTTTAGTGAGAAACTCCTTCTCAAGAAAGGATCCGTTCTTGGCAACAAAGATTTTGCCTTCGGATCTGTGATAGAAAGTATACCCAATTGTTTCTTTAGGGTATCCTATGAAGACGCATTTCTCCGCTTTGGGTTCTAGCTTGTCAGGTTGTAACTTCTTTACATAAGCATCGCAACCCCAAACTTTAAGGAACGACAGCTTAGGTTTCTTCCCAAACCATAATTCATACGGTGTCGTTTCAACGGATTTAGATGGTGCCCTATTTAAACTGAATGCGGCTGTCTCTAAAGCATAACCCCAAAACGATAGTGGCAAATCGGTAAGAGACATCATAGAACGAACCATATCTAAGAGAGTTCGATTACGACGTTCGGACACACCATTGCGCTGTGGTGTTCCCGGCGGTGTCAACTGTGAAAGTATTCCGCATTTCTTTAAATGCATGCCAAACTCATAACTCAGATATTCGCCTCCGCGATCAGAACGCAGAAACTTAATCTTCTTGTTACGTTGATTTTCTACTTCACTTTGGAATTCCTTGAACTTCTCAAAGGTCTCGGACTTGTGTTTCATAAAGTAAATATACCCATATCTACTCAGATCATCCGTGAAGGTTAGAACATAACGATAACCACCGCGCGATGCTACGCTCATTGGTCCGCACACATCGGTATGTATGATTTCCAACAAGTCTGTAGCTCGCTCCATTGTACCAGAAAATGGAGTCTTAGTCATTTTTCCCATTAGACATGCTTCACATCTGTCAAGTGACTCAAAGTCAAGTGACTCAAGAAGTCCATCGGAATGGAGTTTCTTCATGCGCTTCACTCCAATATGACCAAGACGACAGTGCCACATATAAGTAGAATTATCGTTCAATTTAATTCGCTTAGCATCAATGTTATGAACATGTGTATCACTACTATCGAGATTTAACAAGAATAAACCATTCATCTCAGGTGCATAGCCATAAAAGACATTACTCATATAAATCGAACAACCATTATTCTCAGACTTAAACGAATAACCGTCTTGCATCAAACAAGATCCAGATATAATGTTCATGCTCAACGCAGGTACCAAATAACAATTATTGAGGTTTAAAACTAATCCCTAAGGTAGATGTAGGGGGAGCATGCCGACGGCGATCACATCGACCTTGGATCCATTTCCAACGCGCATCGTCACCTCGTCCCTTGCCAGGCTTCGTTTATTCCGCAGTTCCTGTTTCGAGTTACAAATGTGAGCAACCGAACCAGTATCAAATACCCAGGCACTACTACGAGAACCAGTAAGATAGACATCTATAACATGTATATCAAATATACCTTTCTTCTTGGCATGGCCGCTCTTCAGATCGGCCAAGTATTTGGTGCAGTTCCGCTTCCAGTGCCCCTTCCCCTGGCAGTAGTAGCACACAGTCTCAGGCTTAGGACCAGCCTTAGGCTTCTCAGGAGGCGCTGCAACTTTCTTGCCGCCCTTCTTGAAGTTGCCCTTGTTAGGCTTGCCCTGCTTCTTGAAACTGGTGGTCTTGTTGACCATCAACACTTGGTTCTCCTTCTTTATTTCTACTTCAGCAGACTTCAACATGGAGAAGAGTTCAGGTAACTCTTTGTTCATGTTCTGCATGTTGTAGTTCATCACGAAGTTCTTGTAACTTGGTGGCAGTGATTGGAGGACACGATGAATACCCAGCTTGTTAGGGATCACAATCCCCAAGTCACTGAGCTTCTTCGCATGTCCGGACATGGCGAACATGTGCTCACTAACGGAGCTGCCCTCTTCCATCATGCAGTTAAAGAACTGTTTCGAGGCCTCATAGCTCTCCACGGCCGCATGAGTTTCAAAGATAAGTTTGAGCTCACACATCATATCACAAGGGTCGTGGTGCTCAAAACGCTTTTGGAGCTCTGCCTCTAAACTGCACAGGATGGCACACTGAACTTCGGAGTACCAAGTTACCCGAGTCTCATAAACATTCTTTATGTCCTCGGATACTGCAGGAGGTGGTGGGGAACCTAGCGGTGCTTCGAGCACATATTGCAGGCTTACGCCAGCGAGGAAAATCCTCACATGACGGAACCAGTCAGTGAAGTTGCTACCATTGCCCTTAAGCTTTTCTTTCTCTAGGAACTGATTAAAATTGATGGAGGGGGGCGCCATGATCTACAACATATTTGCAAAGAGTTTAGACTAAGTTTATGATAAAATGAGTTCAATTTTAATTCTTAAATTAACTAGGTGAACTCCCACTCAAAACAACATCCCTCGCATTGTCTTAGTGATTACACGAACCAAATCCACTACACCAAGTCCGATCTTCACGAGAAAAGATGTAGTTTCAAAGGCGAACACTCCAAGTGTTCATCATATCATTCATATGATTCATGCTCTACCTTTCGGTATCCCGTGTTCCGAGACCATGTCTGTACATGCTAGGCTCGTCAAGGCAACCTTAGTATCCGCGTGTGCAAATCTGGCTTGCACCCGTTGTATGCACATGTAGAGTCTATCACACCCGATCACCACGAGATGCTTCGAAACGACAAGTCTTAGCAACGGTGCATACTAAGGATGAACACTTTATTATCTTGATATTTAGTGAGAGGGATCATCTTATAATGCTACCGTCGCGATCTAAGCAAAATAAGATGCATAAAAAGATTAACATCACATGCAATTCATAATGTGTGATATGATATGGCCTTTCTTCTTGTGCTTTTGATCTCCATCTCCAAAGCACGGACATGATCTCCATCATCACCAGCATGGCGTCAAGGTCAGTGGCGCCGCTTCATGGTTGTCCATCACTTATAGCTACTATAACAACTACTTGAAATAAAGCTATTACATGATGAATAGACACGCAGGTCTTTAACAAAAATTAAAGACAACCATTAGGCTCCTGCCGGTTGCCATAATACATCAATGAACATCTCATACATCGAATATAATCATCATCACATTATGGCCATATCACATCACCAAACCCTGCAAAAACAAGTTAGACGCCTCTAATTTGGTTTGCATCTTTTACGTGGTTTAGGGTTTTCGAGTAAGATCCAATCTACCTACGAACATGAACCACAACGGTGATACTAGTGTTGACAATAGAAGTGCAAATTACAATCTTCACTATGGTGGGAGAGACAGACACCCGCAAAGCCACTTATGCAATACAAGTTGCATGTCAAGCGTGGAGCAAGTCTCATGAGACGCGGTCATGTAAAGTTAGCCCGGGCCGCTTCATCCCACCATCCCGCAAGAAGCAAAGTACACAAACTAAAGCAACAAAAGCATCACCGCCCACAAAACCATTGTATTCTACTCGTGCAACAGATCTATGCATAGACGTGGCTCTGATACCACTGATGGGGTTCGTTGCATAGAAAACAAAAATTTTCCTACCGCAAAGCGAATAAAACCAACAGATCTAATCTATGGAACACCCAAGATTCAATCTACTAGATCTAAGCAACGAGATGGAGATGAGACTAACCCTCGAAGATTCCAAAGCCTACGAGATTAATCTCGTTGTTGGTGTAGACGATCGTTCCCGGTGCTGCAATCCGGCAGCACTTCCGTACTCGGTCGCGCGTACGGTGTCGATGAAGCTCCTTCCTCTCCCCGTTCCAGCGGGCAGCGGAGGTGTGGTAGATCTCCACGGAATCCCAGCAGCACGACGGCGTGGTGGTGGTGGTGGAGAAGAATTCCTGCAGGGCTTCGCCTAAGCCGGAGCAGGAGAAACTGGGAGGGAGGAGAGGTGGCACTTTAGGGTTTCGTACGGAGCAGCAATGGCCGGCCAAACTACCCCACTATTTATAGTCGGAAGGTAGGGTTAGGGTTTCGCGAAACCGATCTAGGGCCGGCGCCTGGTGGGCCCACACCACTCCCTGGCGCGGCCAAGGGGGGGCCCGCACCGCCGTGTGGTGTGGCCCACTCCTGGCCTTTCTCCGTCTCCCCTTTGGACTCCGTCTGCGCGACAGAAAAATAAGAACTTCTGTTTTTATTTCGTCCAATTCCGAGAATGTTTC
The DNA here is from genome assembly GCF_019359855.2 of Lolium perenne. Lineage (NCBI taxonomy): Eukaryota > Viridiplantae > Streptophyta > Magnoliopsida > Poales > Poaceae > Lolium > Lolium perenne. Next base: position 105,191,813 of record NC_067248.2, read on the forward strand.
CAGAACAACTTTTCTTGAAATACAAAACAGCAGAATTCTTCCAGAACAATTCCGGCTCTCCTCGTGATGTCTTGGATCCTATCCGAGACTCCGAACAACATTCGGTCTCCATCTCATATTCCGAATCTACTTATGCGACATCGAACCTTAAGCGCGTCACCCTACGGTTCGTGAACTATGCAGACATGGTCGAGACTCCTCTCCGAGCAATAACCAATAGCGGGATCTGGAGATCCATAATGGCTCCCACATATTCAACGATGACTTAGTGATCGATTGAACCATTTACATACGATGCCAATTCCCTTTGTCTCGCGATATTTTACTTGTCCGAGGTTTGATCATCGGTATCTCCATACCTTGTTCAACCTCGTTACCGACAAGTACTCTTTACTCGTACCGTGGTATGTGATCTCTTATGAACCATTCATATGCTTGCAAGCTAATCAGATGACATTCCACCGAGAGGGCCCAGAGTATATCTATCCGTCATTAGGATGGACAAATCCCACTATTGATCCATATGCCTCAACTCACACTTTCCAAATACTTAATCCCACCTTTATTGTCACCCATTTACGCAATGACGTTTGATGTAATCAAAGTACCCTTTCGGTGTAAGTGATTTACATGATCTCATGGTCGAAGGATTATGACAACTATGTATTGAAAGCTTATAGCAAATTGAACTTAATGACTTGATCTTATGCTATGCTCATTTGGGTGTGTGTCCATTATATCATTCAACTAATGACATAACCTTGTTATTAATAGCATCCAATGTTCATGATCACGAAACCATGATCATCTATTAATCAACAAGCTAGTTATACAAGAGGCTTACTAGGGACTCCTTGTTGTTTACATAACACACATGTATCAATGTTTCGGTTAATACAATTATAGCATGGTATATAAACATTTATCATAAACACAAAGATATTATAATAACCACTTTATTATTGCCTCTTGGGCATATCTCCAACATAAGTATGTAGCAACAATTATTATTCTCATATGAGATTGAGGATATATGTCCAAAACTGAAACTTCAACCATGATTCATGGCTTTAGTTAGCGGCCCAATGTTCTTCTCTAACAATTTTGCATGCTCCAACCACTAAGGTGATAGATCCTTCAGACAAGACGGACATGCATAGCAACTCACATGATATTCAACAATAGTTGATGGCGTTCCCCAGAAGCATGGTTATCGCACAACAAGCAACTTAATAAAAGATAAAGTGCATAAGTACATATTCAATACTACGATAGTTTTTAAGGCTATTTTGTCCCATGAGCTATATATTGCAAAGGTGAATGATGGAATTTTAAAGGTAGCACTCGAGCAATTTACTTTGGAATGGCGGAGAAATACCATGTATTAGGTAGGTATGGTGGACACAAATGGCATAGTAGTTGGCTCAAGGATTTTAGATGCATGAGAAGTATTCCCTCTCGATACAAGGTTTAGGCTAGCAAGGTTATTTGAAGCAAACTCAAGGATGAACCGGTGCAGCAAAACTCACATAAAAGACATATTGTAAACATTATAAGACTCTACACCGTCTTCCTTGTTGTTCAAAACTCAATACTAGATATTATCTAGACCTTAGAGAGACGAAATATGCAAATCAAATTTTAGCAAGCTCTATGTATTTCTTCATTAATGGGTGCAAAGCATATGATGCAAGAGCTTAAACATGAGCACAACAATTGCCAAGTATCACATTATCCAAGACATTTTAGAATTACTACATGTAGCATTTTCCAATTCCAACCATATAACAATTTAACGAAGAAGAAACTTCGCCATGAACATTATGAGTAAAGCCTAAGGACATATTTGTCCATATGCAACAGCGGAGCGTGTCTCTCTCCCACAAAGTGAATGCTAGGATCCATTTTATTCAAACAAAAACAAAAACAAAAACAAACCGACGCTCCAACCAAAGAACACAAGATGTGACTGAATAAAAATATAGTTTCAGGAGAGGAACCTGATGATGTTGTCGATGAAGAAGGGGATGCCTTGGGCATCCCCAAGCTTAGACGCTTGAGTCTTCTTAAAATATGCAGGGGTGAACCACGGGGGCATCCCCAAGCTTAGAGCTTTCACTCCTCCTGATCATAGTATATCATACTCCTCTCTTGACCCTTCAAAACTTCCTTCACACCAAACTTCAAGCAAACTCATTAGAGGGTTAGTGCACAATTAATAATTCACACATTCAGAGGTGACACAAACATTCTTTGCACTTCTGGACATTGCATAAAGCTACTGGACATTAATGGATCAAAGAAATAAATCCAACATAGCAAAAGAGGCAATGCGAAATAAAAGGCAGAATCTGTCAAAAACAGAACAGTCCGTAAAGACGAATTTAAAGCTGGCACCAGACTTGCTCAAATGGAAAAACTCAAAACTAATGAAAGTTGCGTACATATCTGAGGATCACGCTCGTAAATTGGCAGATTTTTTCGAATTTTCTACAGAGGCCTGTGCCCAGATTCGTGACAGACAGCAATGCTGTTTCTGCGCAGCGATCCCAAATATAACATCAACTTTGACATAGAAACTTTACTTGGCACAAAAACATGATAAGGAGAGGTTGCTACAGTAGTAAACAACTTCCAAGACTCAACAAAACAAAAAATTGCTGTAGTAAAAACATGGGTTGTCTCCCATAAGCGCTTTTCTTTAACGCCTTTCAGCTAGGCGCAGAAAGTGCAAATCAAGTATTATCGAGAGTAGAAGCATCAACATCATAACCAGGGGTATTGGGAGTTTTCTCAACTAAGCATAGTATATTGGATACATAAGTTTTAGCGTCTCCCTTTTCATTAGTCTTGGGCTTGCTACTCTCATCAAACAAATTTTCAGGAACAAGCCAAGCATAGTTATTTTCTAGTGCATCATTCATAGCTAGGAGTTTACATGGTATTGGTGCTTTGATCTCCCCACCATCATTAATATTATTAGTGTATCTTATTCTATCTATGTCCATTTTTTCAAGGAGACCAACAAAATTAGTATGGGAACCTAGCATATTAAATTTAGCAAAGACCTTTCTAGCCTCTCTTGCTAATCCCCCAAATTCTCTAAGAAGAGTTTCTAGAACAAAATCTTTCTTTTCCCCTTCTTCCATATCACCGAGTGTAAGAAACATGTGTTGGATTATAGGATTGAGATTAACAAATTTAGTTTCCAACATGCGAACTAAAGCAGCAGCAGCAATTTCATAGGTAGGTGCAAGTTCTACCAAGTGTCTATCTTCAAAATCTTCAGTAATACTAACATGATTGAAAAATTCTTCCATATTATTTCTCCCAACTATGGACCCACGTCCTACCGGTATGTCTTTTGTGGTAAAATTGAAAGGAAACATGGTGCAATAAGCAAAAAGTAAACTAGGCAACAAAGTAAAGACAAGTAACTAATTTTTTTTGTGTTTTAGATATAGAGAGCAAGACAATAAATAAAGTAAAACTGGCAACTAATTTTTTTGTGTTTTGTTTAGGTGCAGCAAACAAAGTAGTAAATAAAATAAAGCAAGACAAAAACAAAGTAAAGAGATTGAGAAGTGGAGACTCCCCTTGCAGCGTGTCTTGATCTCCCCGGCAACGGCGCGTAAAAAGAGCTTGATGGCGTGTAACTCACACGTTCGTTGGGAACCCCAAGAGGAAGGTATGATGCGCACAGTAGCAAGTTTTCCCTCAGAAAGAAACCAAGGTTTAATCGAACCAGGAGGAGCCAAGAAGCACGTTGAAGGTTGATGGTGGCGAAATGTGATGCGGCGCAACAACAGGGATTCCGCGCCAACGTGGAATCTGCACAACAAAACCAAAGTACTTTGCCCCAACGAAACAGTGAGGTTGTCAATCTCACCGGCTTGCTGTAACAAAGGATTAAACGTATCGAGTGGAAGATGATTGTTTGCAAGAAAATAGTAAAACACAATTGCAGTAGATTGTATGCTATGTAAAGAATAGGACCGGGGTCCACAGTTCACTAGAGGTGTCTCTCCCATAAGATAAAAGCATGTTGGGTGAACAAATTACAGTCGGGCAATTGACAAATAGAGAAGGGCATAACAATGCATATACATGATATGATAAATATAGTGAGATTTAATCCGGGCATTACGACAAAGTACATAGACCGCCATCCAACTGCATCTATGCCTAAAAAGTCCACCTTCAGGTTATCATCCGAACCCCATTCAGTATTAAGTTGCTAAGCAACAGACAATTGCATTAAGTATGGTGCGTAATGTAATCGACAACTACATCCTTAGACATAGAATCAATGTTTTATCCCTAGTGGCAACAGCACATCACAACATAAGAACTATCTCACATCGTCCTGTGTGTCAATGAAGGCATGAACCCACTATCGAGCATAAATACTCCCTCTTGGAGTTAAGAGTACAAACTTGGCCAGAGCCTCTACTAATAACGGAGAGCATGCAAGATCATAAACAACACATAAACAATAGATTGATAATCACCATAACATAGTATTCTCTATCCATCGGATCCCGACAAACACAACATATATTATTACAGATAGATGATCTTGATCATGTTAGGCAGCTCACAAGATCCAACAATGAACCACAACAAGGAGAAGACGACCATCTAGCTACTGCTATGGACCCATGGTCCAGGGGTGAACTACTCACTCATCACTCCGGAGGCGATCATGGCGATGAAGAGTCCTCCGGGAGATGAATCCCCTCTCCGGCAGGGTGCCGGAGGCGATCTCCTGAATCCCCCGAGATGGGATTCGCGGCGGCGGCGTCTCTGGAAGGTTTTCCGTATCGTGGCTCTCGGTACTGGGGGTTTCGCGACGGGGGCTTTAAGTAGGCGAAAGGGCAGTTCAAGAGGCGGCGCGAGGGGCCCACACCACAGGCCGGCGCGGCCAGGGCCTGGGCCGCGCCGCCCTATGGTGTGGCCACCTCGTGGCCCCACTTCCTTCCCTCTTCGGTCTTCTGGAAGCTCCGTGCAAAAATAGGACCCTGGGCGAAGATTTCGTCCAATTCCGAGAATATTTCCTTACTAGGATTTCTGAAACCAAAAACAGCAGAAACAAAGAATCGGCTCTTCGGCATCTTGTTAATAGGTTAGTTCCAGAAAATGCATAAATATGACATATAATGTGCATAAAACATGTAGGTATCATCAATAAAGTAGCATGGAACATAAGAAATTATCGATACGTTGGAGACGTATCAGTGTAGCAGCATTTTCATTAGGAGTTTCAGTATTTTCAATTTGCCTAGACCTAGCAATTGTAGCATCTAGAAAAGATCCTAACGAACCATCATTATCAAGCACAGCAGAAGCATCATCACAATTATAAGAGGAATTTTCAGATTCAGCAGAAGTACCAGCATTTGAAGCTTGTGTTGGTGAAACAAGTTTACTTATCACAGATGGTGAATCAAGAGCAGCAGAGGTACTAAGAGTTGTACCTTTTCTTGTAGTGGATGGTAATATGGCGATCTTAGTATCGCGAGGTTTACCCATGATGGAGACTTTGCAGCGAACAATATCAATCCAAGTGAACTTCCAAATAAAGCTATGCTCCCCGGCAACGGCGCCAGAAAATAGTCTTGATGACCCACAAGTATAGGGGATCGCAACAGTCTTCGAGGGAAGTATTACCCAATTTATTGATTCGACACAAGGGGAGACAAAGAATACTTGTAAGCCTTAACAGAGGAGTTTTCAATTCAGCTGCACTGAAACAGACTTGCTCGCAAGAGTTTATCGATAGTAATAGTTTTATAGCAGTAGGAATAGTGAAATAACAAAGAGCGGTGAAATAAAGACAGCAGTAGTGATTATAGTAAACAGCAGGATTAAAATATCGTAGGCACAGGGACGGATTAACGGGCGTTGCATGGATGAGAGAAACTCATATAACAATCAAAGCAGGGGCATTTGCAGATAATAATAAAACGGTATCCAAGTACTAATCAATCAATAGGCATGTGTTCCATATATAGTCGTACGTGCTCGCAATGAGAAACTTGCACAACATCTTTTGTCCTACCAGCCGGTGGCAGCCGGGCCTCTAGGGAAACTACTGGATATTAAGGTACTCCTTTTAATAGAGTACCGGAGCAAAGCATTAACACTCCGTGAACACATGTGATCCTCACATCACTACCATTCCCTCCGGTTGTCCCGATTTCTGTCACTTCGGGGCCATTGGTTCCGGACAGCAACGTGTGTATACAACTTGCAGGTAAGATCATAAACAACGAATATCTTCATGAATCAATAACATGTTCAGATCTGAGATCATGGCACTCGGGCCCTAGTGACAAGCATTAAGCATAACAAGTTGCAACAATATCATAAAAGTGACATCTACGGATACTAGGCACTATGCCCTAACAATCTTATGACTATTACATGACCAATCTCATCCAATCCCTACCATCCCCTTCAGCCTACAGCGGGGGAATTACTCACACATGGATGGGGGAAACATGGCTGGTCGATGGAGAGGCGTTGGTGGTGATGGCGGTGAAGATCTCCTCCAATTCCCCGTCCCGGCGGAGTGCCAGAACGGAGACTTCTGGCTCCCGAGACGGAGTTTCGCGATGTGGCGGCTCTCTGGAGGGTTTCTGGCGACTTCGACTTCTCTCCGTGCGTTTTTAGGTCGAGGGCGATAAGTAGTCCGAAGGAGGGCGTCGGGGGCCAGCCGAGGCCGCCACACACTAGGGCCGCGTGGGCCCCTCCTGGGCCGCGCCGGCCTAGTGTGTGGGGCCCTCGTGCCCCCACCTGGCTTGCCCTTCTGGCTCCGCCAATATTCTGGGAAAATAGGGCCTTCTGTATAAATTCCGAGGTTTTTCCTGAAAGTTGGATTTCTGCACAAAAACGAGACACCAGAGCAATTCTGCTGAAAACAGCGTTAGTCCGTGTTAGTTGTATTCAAAATACAAAAATTAGAGGCAAAACAATAGCAAAAGTGTTCGGGAAAGTAGATACGTTTTGGACGTATCAAGGCCTCGCGATCCTGGACATCCGTCTGCCTGCCGGAGCCGCTTCATCGACGCCGTCATCAACCGGACCGGATCATCCCCGCCGAACCTCGAAACTATGTGCTCATCCAGCAGTCTACCGCAGTCGCTTCAGCTTCGGTATCGTCCACCCCGCCGGAGCCGCTTCGCTGGATCCGTCGTCCACTGCATCGGATCTTGCTCACCGACGCCGCTGTACATGAACCGGATCTGCTTCACCGGCGCCTAGCATGATCTAAACTCTTCTACTGTCGCTTTTCTATTGCTTGCCTGCAAGTTCTTGTTTAATCTTGGGGGAACCTGTTTGTGCTAACGACGCGCCGTTACGTCTTTGCAGATGAGATGAGTAACCATGAAGTGTAATGGCCGTCTCTCCAACCCCAAGTAGCACATGTAGTGTACTTCATCACCGGATCTATCAACCCCAGGAAGATCTGCTGTGACTCCCACAAAGTGCTTCTCCTAATGTAAGTCCCTTGTTTTAGCGCCATGTTCTTGGTTCAGATGCTTGTTTGTCTGAAGCTCTTTTAGTTCATTCCTAGCTATGACCGTAACACCTTGCTATTTTCTAGTTCATTGCTAACTTTAAGCGATTGAACATTTTGGTTTGCATTCCCTGCTCTGTAGCCATCATAACTTCTATCTTGCTCAGTCGTTGTTACAAAAATTATAGGCTGCTACTATTTTGTTCATGCCAATATTGTTCTTCAAAAGCTGTTGTCACTCTGCTATCTAGCTATGACCGTAAGTATTTAGTTTGGCATGCTATCACTCTGCTATCTAGCCTGTAGTACAAATAAACTTGTCATACTACTAGATAATAATTTTGTGTGCCATCTTGTTCTTCAAAAGCTGCATTATTGACTTGTTTCTCTGACTTGGCATGACGCTCACATATGGAAAGCTGAACATATTGGTTTGCATTCCCTCTTATACAAGTTCACAGGTGATCCCACTATATTCTGTATCTGGTCCATCCTAAGCTCCAGCATTAACTATCCTCTATGTGTTGCTCATTACAAGTTTATATCCCGAAACATCTTGATTTGCATCTCCTTCACTATAAGTTCAGGAGTATTATTTAGTTCACGGCCAATTTGAAGTAATTGCACTTGGCACATGTTGGTTCACATTCCCTCCTCTTTAGCTTTTGCCATCGTAACTTCTATTTTTGGTTTACATTCCCTGCTCTGTAGATGTAGCAATCATAACTTCATCTTGCTCAGTCGTTGTTACAAAATTTACAGCCAAATGTTATTCCCTGAACATGTTGGTTTGCATGGGACTCGACAGTAGTAAGTCTGCTGTTTCATTTTAACGTGCTCTGTTATATTGGCTGTTGGTATGCGGCATGCACTCTTTGTTTGCTTATTGTGTGCATTACAATGATCTTCTTATAACAACGAAATGATGAGTTCCAAATTCTTTGGAAAACAATATTGTAGTGTCTTTGCCTTTCCATTGTTGCTGTCTTAACTTGTAAGGTCTTTGTTTCAGATATAGGTGGTGCATGGACAACTTAAAAGATTGCCGAATGGCTTCATTGTATTGCTAGGTTTAATTACCATTCAATTTCTCTGGGTTCTGTAATATTTTTTCAAAGCCTTGCAGCTGATGTAATATTTAGTTAGTTTTTATAGTTCTTTCGCTCATTTTTTCTATGGTGCTTGTGGTAAGTGAGGCTATCCGACAGAAATCATGTGCTGCGTAAATATTCTCAGTATCTAAATCACAAATTCCCATCCCTTAAACGGCCCAATTAAGCGAAATCACATAAGTGCCGGCCCGCAAAATCCTGAAGCGCCTATTATGCCGGCATATAAACAGCAACTAAACGAGTGGGCCAGCCCACTTGATTTCTGGTGGACCCCACCGTCTAATTGGGCCGGACCACTTTCTTTAATGTGGACCCCACCCACATCTGGGCCGACCCTGTAACAGAAAAGCGGGCCCCACAAGATTATTGGGCCGACCCACTAACTTGTTGGGCCAGCCCAACTGCTTTTATGGTGGACCCCACTTGCTAACTGGGCCGGCCCGGTTACACGAAGGGGACCCACATTTATTATTGGGCCGGCCCACTATCTTGTTGGGCCAGCCCACTTGCTATATGGTGGACCCCACATACTAAATGGGCCGGCCCATTAACAGGAATGTGGGACCCACCTGTGTTTTGGCCCGGCCCACTATCTTGTTGGGCCAGCCCACATGCTATATGGTAGACCCCACATACTAAATGGGCCGGCCCATTAACAGGAATGTGGGACCCACCTGTGTTTTGGCCCGGCCCACTATCTTGTTGGGCCAGCCCACTTGCTATATGGTGGACCCCACATACTAAATGGGCCGGCCCTTTAACAGGAAAGTGGGACCCACCTGTGTTTTTGGCCCGGCCCACTATCTTGTTGGGCCGGCCCACTTGCTATATGGTGGACCACACATACTAAATGGGCCGGCCCTTTAACAGGAAAGTGGGACCCACGTGCTAATTGGGCCCGCCCACTAACTTCTTGGGCCGGCCCAGTTGCTTTAAGGTGGACCCCACATGATAAATGGGCCGGCCCGATAACAGGAAAGTGGGCCCCACATGTCTTGTGGGCCGGCCCTTTTGCCCGTTGACCGGTCAAACGAGTGCATTCGGCCCGGCCCGCATGCTTAGTGGGTCGGCCCCTTTAAGTTTTGACTAGTCAACCTTAGAGGTTAGGCCCAGCCCACGTACTTAATGGACCAGCCCAGCTATATAGTTGACCGGTCAAACTATGTCAGCTAGCCCGGCCCGGAAACTTAATGGGCCGGCCCGCTTAAGACGTGGCAGGCCTCGTGTGGGCCTACCATCTACCACGGGGTTTCAGCCGGTTAACGCCGTTAACTGCCAGTTAACGGCGTCTGCCACATGTCAGTTTGCATGACGTCAGCAGTCAACGGGCTCCCGAAAACACTTGCGCAACGGTCCGATTTTCCGTGGCGGAAGGGCGCCCAAACGCGGCGGACTGAAAAAAACGTCGTAGGACTTTGCCTGACGCAGTTTCGACAACAGAACCCATATCGTCGGGTTAGGCCCATAGGCGACGAAAAATACCCCTTAGTGGACGATTTTGGGACGTTGTCTATCAGAATTTTTCTTGTAGTGTCAATGGTTTACAAACACCTTTTCCTACTTATCAACCCACCCATTCACTATTCATCAACAGGGTTCCTGAATGGTTTACAAACACCATTTCCTTATTATCAACCCACCCATTTACTACTCATCAACAGGTACCTCAATGGTTTACAAACACTTTTTCCTACTTATCAACCCACCCATTCACTATCCATCAACAGGTATCTCTGAATGGTTTACAAACACCTTTTTCCTACTTATCAACCCACCCATTCACTACTTATCAACAGGTACCTCAATGGTTTACAAACATCTTTTCCTACTTATCAACCCACCCATTCACTATTCATCAACAGGGTTCCTGAATGGTTTACAAACACCTTTTCCTTCTTATCAACCCACCCATTTACTACTCATCAACAGGTACCTCAATGGTTTACAAACACCTTTTTCTACTTATCAACCCACCCATTCAGTTTTCATCAACATGTTTCTTGAATGGTTTACAAACACCTTTTCCTACTTATGGACCCACCCATTCTCTACTCATCAACAGGTATCTCAATGGTTTACAAATAACTTTTCCTACTTATCAACCCACCCATTCACTATCCATCAACAGGGGTTCATGAATGGTTTACAAACACCTTTTCCTACTTATCAACCCACCCATTCACTACTCATCAACATGTATCTCAATGGTTTACAAACACCTTTTCCTACTTATCAACCCACCCATTCACTATCCATCAACAGGTATCTCTGAATGGTTTACAAACACCTTTTTCCTACTTATCAACCCAGCCATTCACTACTTATCAACAGGTACCTCAATGGTTTACAAACACCTTTTCCTACTTATCAACCCACCCATTCACTATTAATCAACATGGTTCCTGAATGGTTTACAAACACCTTTTCCTTCTTATCAACCCACCCATTCACTACTCATCAACAGGTACCTCAATGGTTTACAAACACCTTTTTCTACTTATCAACCCACCCATTCAGTTTTCATCAACAGGTTTCTTGAATGGTTTACAAACACCTTTTCCTACTTATGGACCCACCCATCCACTATCCATCAACAGGTACCTCAATGTTTTACCAACACCTTTTCCTACTTATCAACACACTTATTCACTATTCGTCATCAGGTACCTCAATGTTTTACCAACACCTTTTCCTACCAATCGACCCACCCATTCACTGTTCATCAACAGGTAACTCAATGCTTTACCAGCACCTTTTCCTATTTATCAACCCACTCATTCACTATTCGTCAACAAGTACCTCAATGTTTTACCAACACCTTTTCCTACATATCGACCCACCCATTCACTATTCATCAACATGTACCTCAATGGTTTACAAACACCTTTTCCTAGTTATCAACCCTTACCAACACCATTTCTTACTTATCAACACACCTAGTCATTATTCGTCATCAGATACCTCAATGTTTTACCAACATCTTTTCCTTTTTATCAACACGCCCGTTCACTGTTCATCAATAGGTAACTCAATGTTTTTGTAGCACCCTACCTTTTTAATAAAGGTAAGATACCTGTGTATAGTGCTATTCCCGGGATCACTGATAGCACACACATTACAAAATATGGTAATCATTGCAATAGCACCAAATTACTACATCGTTGATCCAGAGGGTAAAATAAAACCTTACAACTTGCATAGTCACATGGACTAGCTCAACAATATTCAGAACATACACAGCGGAAATGTAATCATCAATGAGCCTTCATCATCTTCATGTGCCACAGGCAGTCATGTTGGAATGTAGACTCGAGATCCTACCACGTACTTCTCCTCAGAAAATCCTGCACGTTTGAATATGCAGCCCCACGAATGGAGGTCAGTACAATGATGTACTGGCAAATGACACTTATTTGGTGGCAGTTTTAGGCATGACTATCTACATGATATTTGGCTAGTGGAGTTTAGGCAAATTTGCATAAAGCTGATTTTATCCTACATTTTATTTAAAACAAAACATTTTACAAAAATTGTAATGATGTCATAAACAGTATCATGGTTACATCTCCCATGTACTATCCGACAGTTGCTACTCAAACTTTTAACTCATTCAGAAAAGGTGATGAGATTCCTTCGTACATTCCTTGCCTAGAAAGCTCAAATTGTCCATAACCGGGGACACGGCTAAGATCTTAGGTTTAACTCTCGAGAGGTTCTGCACTTTCACCTTACGACCCACCCTTCCCAAGAGAAGAATGAGACAAGATCTTTCAGAAGAAGGTTTCAACCATACTAGCATAGACTCGTACCCCTTTGGCCGCAGCCACATCTTCCTGTCTATCAAACAAGTTGGATCTCACAACTTACTTAATCCCGGCAGAGCCCATAATACCATAAGGTTGCACTGGAAGCTATCCAAAACATGGACGACATAATAATCTCTTTAATCTTGGGTGGCTATCCACAAGTGAAACCCACAGGGTTAAAACCATTACAGATAATAAACCCCCGCACGATCCCCTGGTGAACACCAGAGGTGCAGTCTAGAGCAACCACTATTCAACTCCGCGCTCTCAGGTACCCACCTGCCACTGGTTTCTCCAGGGTCGGAGCCCTGAGTAGCCGCCCACCACACAACCAATCCACCCAGGTGATTCATTGAGGTTGTTAATTTTAATTCTCAATACTCACAATCCAAATTGATCAAAACAGCAGTGGCACTTTGTTATTGCTAGGCAAACTAAAATTCTAGCAAGGGTTCATGGTGGCTACACACTACTAGGATTGATAAGCATAGCATAACTTTCGAAAACAAAATCCTACCATGCACACTAATTTGAAAATCACTATTGCATAATAAAATAGGTAGGAATTGAGTGTCACTTGCCTTTTTGGTAGTCGAAGCGCGTTCACTTCTCTTAATCAAAATACGTGACTCTCCGTACAAACTATAACATAGAATATAGCACAACATAAACACACCATTCAACAACAATAAAATCAAACCAAACAAACAACAAGTAGTTATTCATTGTGTTTTAGTCATTGGATAAAGAAGATATGGCATGAGGTATGGCTTGCAAGATATGAGTTGGAGATATTGAACAGATGGGTCAAATACCTGGAAAGAACATGATTATCTAAGTTAAGTACTTAGAAGAAAATGATTGATAAGAACCTATGGTCAAATGTTGTTTGATACTCAAGAATGGGTAGATGGAATGATCCATGTGATAAAATCACACGAGTCTCAAATGGCGCAGCTCAAACATTATTTAGTAAAGTGTGACAACACTTACTAAGATAGTATGAGTTACACATAGGCTTGGATATGAACTAATGATATATGGAATTACTCCAATTACTCATTTGTAAGTTGAATAGTTTTAAACTAATTTAAAAGGGGTGAATGAAAAAGAATTTCGATGGACACGATATTGGTTCAAGGTAAATTGTCTAGTGGTATTGGTGTGTGGATGCGATCATAAGTTTCACCTTCACAAAAGAATCATGTTGAGAAAGGATTATAGGAATCGATAATGGATATATACTCAAATTCTCATATTTGAATTTGAATATTTGCAAAGTGATTCAATTATTTTTTACGCTGGTGCTATTGGATGGAGTACTGCAAAACAAGACTTATGCAATTGGGTTCACTCCGAAATAATTTTTAGAACTCAAGTTATGATCGGAATAGTGATTTGTATGAATTTGAACGCATCAAGTTTGTGCACATAAAAACTTTGATATTTTCTAATTCCATGATGTTCCACATGTTCTAAGGATTCCAAAGACTACAAATTTGTTAATTTCAGACCAATAGATCATTTGATATAATTTTTACAGTGATAAAGGATTAATTAAACCATTTGAATTATGATTCAAAAACTAATACATAACATATACAGTATTCTTGCATATTTGGATTGTACAGATTACAAGCTTTCCAACGATATAAAATTTGTAAAATTTGGCCAAGTGGATAATTTTATATTGATTTTACAAATTAGACATGCAATCTGACATTTAAAAATTAAATTTAAAACGAGTTTGACCGAGTTTGACTGAGCCGCTGACTGGACTGCTGACTGTACCGCTGACTGTACTGCTGATTGTACCGCTGACTGTAGTTTGACTTTGACTAGACTGAGTTGACTATGCTGATGTCATGATGATGTCATAAATATTGACAGAAAAATTTACTCAGATGGAAAAACTTTCTACATCAAAGTTATATATAATTAATAGATCTATCTAACGCACAAATTACTTTTCACAACGAAATAATGAGTTTGACAAGATTTGGGTTATACGTTATAAGATCTGAATCTTGTAATACGTTTTTCTCCTTGCTCGATGAACGAAACAAAGTGAGACTTGCGGCAATTAAAAGATCCTGACGAGAGGAACAACTTTCCTGTTGAAGTCATGACGATTCGAGATCGTTTTGAAACTAGATTTGGCTCCGGTTGACTCGAAATAGATGAAAGGAATTTGACTTTGGTGAAACGAGCACGAATTTATTGAGGATTGCCTTTGTCAGATCTGATGGCTTGCGAAGCAAAATTCTTCGTGTATGGTGGACGAAAAGAAATGAGATTGGTCGGGATTGAAAGATCTCGACGAGATCTACAACTTTCGTGTAGAGCCCGAAGCGATTTGAGGTGGTTTGGGTGGTCAAAACAACGAGTTAAGATTTCGTTTGTGTAGGGTTTCGAGAAGAACAAAGAAAAAACGAAACTGCGACGTGGTGGTGAGTTTATATAGGCCATAGGTCGGTGGAAAAGGTGGGCCTCGAAGTTACGAACGCATGGAAACAAACGGATCTAAATTCCGAGTTGTGTAGCTCAAGAAAAGTGCTTTTAAGTGAAGATAGATTTAGCAAATACGGGATTAGGTTGTTTGCTGCCCGGTTCGATCCATGGTGGCGGCCGTCTCGATCGGTCCGGCTGGGTGGGCTTGGCCTGGCCGCTTCCTGGGCCGGTCGGTCCGGCTGCCGGCCCACTTTATTTTTTTTCTTTTTCTTTTTCTTTTTACCTGTTTCTTTTATAAAATTAGTTTCATAATTCCGATTTGAGTGAAACGAATCCTACGAGTTTGTAAAATTATTTTTCTCACTATAGGATAATAAAAGAATTTAAATTTTATAAATTATTATTTATATCATTTTATTACGACTATGCCATTATGGCTATATGTGAATAGTTTTCAACATACACATAGCAAACAAGTTTATAAAAATTTGTAAAAATCAAAATAGTGTTTTAGGACAACAAGGAACCTATTTAAAATATATTTGTGAAAATAAAATAATAATTATATGCACTTGGCCTAATTGCTACTTTGGCAATAGTTTACAAATATAGTTTTCTATAGTTTTATTTTCTTAAACAGAAATCCGTTAAGGATTTGAAAACTTTGAAAGCAAGGATATGTTTGATTTTCAAAAATACTTTGAAACCAAAAGTCTTTGAAAATACTATTTTAGAATTAACTTGTTAATAAATTTAAAAAGTTTTAATTCTTTGTGAATTTTCAATCGATTTTAAGTAATCAAACATTAAACTTATTTTTATTTTTCATTCCAAAATTTAGAAAATTTCAGGATGTGACTGACTACCACCCTTAAAAGAAATCTCGTCCTCGAGATTTGAGAAAGGCTAGAAATAAAAGGTTTGGGGTTCATGTCTTCTAATAGGTTCATACTCACTATTGCTTCTTTTCGAACATCTCTCAGGAGACTTCAGGAGTTAACCTTGGGCTTTGAAAACTTTACACTAAACCATATGCGGTCATACCATCCACTATATCCATTCATATACGGGTACTCATCCCATGGGTATTATCCTTTACTTGAGTACACTTGGTCATGGGGAACTCCTTACGATACCTTCTCAGGCAACATCTGATGTAAATCCAAAATCCAAGGGTATGCCTTCTACCACCCTTAAAAGAATCTTTTGTTGGTACTCTTAGGTCTTAGGTTTTGGCTAAGCTCATTCTGGTATGAGTTGGCTCATCCGAGGATATGACTTGACAACAGGTCATATTTGGAAAACATCTATGGCTTAGGGCGTCTGAGTTTAAAAATCTAATAGGCGGATGTTTATTCACATATAGTGAACAACATATCTCTCCAATGTAAGTCGAATAGGTATCCTTCATAGCAGGACTTCTAATCCAAATGGTGGGTTGTTGAACTACTTTTGATACTGATGGGTCACTCCTTGGGTCAATCAGATTACTTCAAGGCATCCTTTATTATCTTACTTGTCGGTGTCTTCGACGGTCTTCCGCTATTCTTCATCTAGTAGTTGGATGTTCATTCTCACCGTAGTCCTACCGTTGGCAGCACTTGCCTACTATAAGGTCATAATATCTATTCACCCTATGGTTCAGGCTTAACAACGACGTCTCTCTTGTAGGTACGTCTCTCTACATTTACCATTCCTCCTAACAAGAGTAAACAATATGAGTAGTCGTCATGGGGGCCAATCCATGTCGCACCCAATCATTTCCTTTTTTTTCAGTTTGGTATATCTCGTATTCTAACTCTTGGTCAACCTCACAAGTTTGATAAAAAAACATTTCCATGGAGAATTGAATCAATGTTTCAATCCCCATTATTTAATCGTTTTGAAAACATTTCTATCGATCCCTAACTAGGGTTGCGTATCTCATGCTCTATGCTTCTTCATCTTGATAGGAAACATCTGGGTTGGTTTCACTATGGTTGTCTTCATAGCAAGTTGCCGAGAAAACATTCTCTGGGTTGGGTATAGATGAGAATAGATAAAAAGATTCTAAAGAAGATTTCCTACCCAACACATTAGATAAAAGCAAAACATCTTACAAACAACATCTAACAAGCATCAAGCAACATGGTTAAACACAAACAAACTAGCATGGTCATACCTCAATTTGGTATGATCAATATTTTGTTACTTTATCGGTGGTTCGCTAAAAGAGAACTAATGGTGGTCTAGTCTATTTCTATTCGGATGCATCAGGTTTCTATTCTACTCCTTCAGTGTATCTTCGTGTGTTGTGCAGTCTGCATCGAAGTCTTCCTTCAAGTTCTTCATTGGTCGTCCATGAAACACTTCTTGCGGAGTCGAAGAATATCACATGAAGCATCAGTCCCTCACTTCAGAGACAAGGTCATCTTCTCTACTCACTTGATGGTTTCATAAGGTAGGTCATCTAAGGCAAGAGGAAAACAATTTGAAGATGGAGTAGATGAGAATACAAGAGGTTCAAAATCCAACATCTTTTAAATTGAAATAGGATTAGGAAATTTCTTCATCATAGGGTCTTCCTATTTCTAATCCAAACCTAGGATCTCGATCCTACAGGCAACACTATGCTCTGATACCATTCTGTAGCACCCTACCTTTTTAATAAAGGTAAGATACCTGTGTATAGTGCTATTCCCGGGATCACTGATAGTACACACATTACAAAATATGGTAATCATTGCAATAGCACCAAATTACTACATCGTTGATCCAGAGGGTAAAATAAAACCTTACAACTTGCATAGTCACATGGACTAGCTCAACAATATTCAGAACATACACAACGGAAATGTAATCATCAATGAGCCTTCATCATCTTCATGTGCCACAGGCAGTCATGTTGGAATGTAGACTCGAGATCCTACCACGTACTTCTCCTCAGAAAATCCTGCACGTTTGAATATGCAGCCCCACAAATGGAGGTCAGTACAATGATGTACTGGCAAATGACACTTATTTGGTGGCAGTTTTAGGCATGACTATCTACATGATATTTGGCTAGTGGAGTTTAGGCAAATTTGCATAAAGCCGATTTTATCCTACATTTTATTTAAAACAAAACATTTTACAAAACTTGTAATGATGACATAAACAGTATCATGGTTACATCTCCCATGTACTATCCGACAGTTGCTACTCAAACTTTTAACTCATTCAGAAAAGGTGATGAGATTCCTCCGTACATTCCTTGCCTAGAAAGCTCAAATTGTCCATAACAGGGGACACGGCTAAGATCTTAGGTTTAACTCTCGAGAGGTTGTCCACTTTCACCTTACGACCCACCCTTCCCAAGAGAAGAATGAGACAAGATCTTTCAGAAGAAGGTTTCAACCATACTAGCATAGACTCGTACCCATTTGGCCGCAGCCACATCTTCCTGTCTATCAAACAAGTTGGACCTCACAACTTACTTAATCCCGGCAGAGCCCATAATACCATAAGGCTGCACTGGAAGCTATCTAAAACATGGACGACATAATAATCTCTTTAATCCTGGGTGGCTATCCACAAGTGAAACCCACAGGGTTAAAACCATTACAGATAATAAACCCCCGCACGATCCCCTGGTGAAAACCAGAGGTGCAGTCTAGAGCAACCACTATTCAACTGCACGCTCTCAGGTACCCACCTGCCACTGGTTTCTCCAGGGTCGGAGCCCTGAGCAGCCGCCCACCACACAACCAATCCACCCAGGTGATTCATTGAGGTTGTTAATTTTAATTCTCAATACTCACAATCCAAATTGATCAAAACAGCAGTGGCACTTTGTTATTGCTAGGCAAACTAAAATTCTAGCAAGGGTTCATGGTGGCTACACACTACTAGGATTGATAAGCATTGCATAACTTTCGAAAACAAAATCCTACCATGCACACTAATTTGAAATTCACTAATGCATAATAAAATAGGTAGGAATTGAGTGTCACTTGCCTTTTTGGTAGTCGAAGCGCGTTCACTTCTCTTAATCAAAATACGTGACTCTCCGTACAAACTATAACATAGAATATAGCACAACATAAACACACCATTCAACAACAATAAAATCAAACCAAACAAACAACAAGTAGTTATTCATTGTGTTTTAGTCATTGGATAAAGAAGATATGGCATGAAGTATGGCTTGCAAGATATGAGTTGGAGATATTGAACAGATGGGTCAAATACCTGGAAAGAACATGATTATCTAAGTTAAGTACTTAGAAGAAAATGATTGATAAGAACCTATGGTCAAATGTTGTTTGATACTCAAGAATGGGTAGATGGAATGATCCATGTGATAAAATCACACGAGTCTCAAATGGCGCAGCTCAAACATTATTTAGTAAAGTGTGACAACACTTACTAAGATAGTATGAGTTACACATAGGATTGGATATGAACTAATGATATATGGAATTACTCCAATTACTCATTTGTAAGTTGAATAGTTTTAAACTAATTTAAAATGGGTGAATGAAAAAGAATTTCGATGGACACGATATTGGTTCAAGGTAAATTGTCTAGTGGTATTGGTGTGTGGATGCGATCATAAGTTTCACCTTCACAAAAGAATCATGTTGAGAAAGGCTTATAGGAATCGATAATGGATATATACTCAAATTCTCATATTTGAATTTGAATATTTGCAAAGTGATTCAATTATTCTTGACGCTGGTGCTATTGGATGGAGTACTGTAAAACAAGACTTATGCAATTGGGTTCACTCCGAAATAATTTTTAGAACTCAAGTTATGATCGGAATAGTGATTTGTATGAATTTGAACGCATCAAGTTTGTGCACATAAAAACTTTGATATTTTCTAATTCCATGATGTTCCACATGTTCTAAGGATTCCAAAGACTACAAATTTGTTAATTTCAGACCAATAGATCATTTGATATAGTTTTTACAGTGATAAAGAATTAATTAAACCATTTGAATTATGATTCGAAAACTAATACATAACATATACAGTATTCTTGCATATTTGGATTGTACAGATTACAAGCTTTCCAACGATATAAAATTTGTAAAACTTGGCCCAGTGGATATTTTTATATTGATTTTACAAATTAGACATGCAATCTGACATTTAAAAATTAAATTTAAAACGAGTTTGACCGAGTTTGACTGAGCCGCTAACTGGACTGCTGACTGTACCGCTGACTGTACTGTTGACTGTACCGCTGACTGTACTGCTGATTGTACCGCTAACTGTAGTTTGACTTTGACTATACTGAGTTGATCATGCTGATGTCATGATGATGTCATAAATGTTGACAGAAAAATTTACTCAGATGGAAAAACTTTCTACATCAAAGTTATATATCATTAATAGATCTATCTAACGCACAAATTACTTTTCACAACGAAATAATGAGTTTGACAAGATCTGAGTTATACCTTATAAGATCTGAATCTTGTAATACGTTTTTCTCCTTGCTCGATTAACGAAACAAAGTGAGACTTGTGGCAATTAAAAGATCTTGACGAGAGGAACAACTTTCGTGTTGAAGTCATGACGATTCGAGATCGTTTTGAAACTCGATTTGGCTTCGGTTGATTCGGAATAGATCAAAGGAATTTGGCTTTCGTGAAACGAGCACGAATTTATTGAGGATTCCCTTTGTCAGATCTGACGGCTTGCGAAGCAAAATTCTCCGTATATGGTGGACGAAAAAAGATGAGATTGGTCGGGATTGAAAGATTTTGACGAGATCTACAACTTTCGTGTAGAGCCCGAAGCGATTTGAGGTGGTTTGGGTGGTCAAAACAACGAGTTAAAATTTCGTTGGTGTAGGGTTTCGAGAAGAACAAAGGGAAAACGAAACCAGGACGTGGTGGTGAGTTTATATAGGCCATAGGTCGGTGGAAAAGGTGGGCCTCGAAGTTACGAACGCATGGAAACAAACGGATCTAAATTCCGAGTTGTGTAGCTCAAGAAAAGTGCTTTTAAGTGAAGATAGATTTAGCAAATACGGGATTAGGTTGTTTGCTGCCCGGTTCGATCGATGGTGGCGGCCGTCTCGGTCGGTCCGGCTGGGTGGGCTTGGCCTGGCCGCTTCCTGGGCCGGTCGGTCCGGCTGCCGGCCCACTTTATTTTTTTTCTTTTTCTTTTTCTTTTTACCTGTTTCTTTTATAAAATTAGTTTCATAATTCCGATTTGAGTGAAACGAATCCTACGAGTTTGTAAAATTATTTTGATCAGTATAGGATAATAAAAGAATTTAAATTTTATAAATTATTATTTATATCATTTTATTACGACTATGCCATTATGGCTATATGTGAATAGTTTTCAACATACACATAGCAAACAAGTTTATAAAAATTTGTAAAAATCAAAATAGTGTTTTAGGACAACAAGGAACCTATTTAAAATATATTTGTGAAAATAAAATAATAATTATATGCACTTGGCCTAATTGCTACTTTGGCAATAGTTTACAAATATAGTTTTCTATAGTTTTATTTTCTTAAACAGAAATCCGTTAAGGATTTGAAAACTTTGAAAGCAAGGATATGTTTGATTTTCAAAAATAGTTTGAAACCAAAAGTCTTTGAAAATACTATTTTAGAATTAACTTGTTAATAAATTTAAAAAGTTTTAATTCTTTGTGAATTTTCAATCGATTTTAAGTAATCAAACATTAAACTTATTTTTATTTTTCATTCCAAAATTTAGAAAATTTCGGTATGTGACAGTTTTACCAACACCTTTTCATACTTATCGACCCACGAATTCACTATTTTTGGTCAACAGGTAACTCAATGTTTTACCAACACCCCACAATTTCACTATTCATTTATAGGTAACTCAATGTTTTACCAGCACCTTTTCCATACTTATCAATCTACCCATTCACTATTCATTAAAAGGTAACTCAATGTTTTACCAATGGTTTTTCCTACTTATCGACCCACCCGTTCAATATTCATCAACAGCCAACTTAATGTTTTACCAACACATTTTCCTCTTCTTTGTATTATATGAAATTTTCTTCCTTTTTCTAGTTAAGGGAACAAGGGAACTTAATTATCAACACAACAATTTCTTCCTTTTTGGGTCGATAACTTTTCGCATTTACCGTTTATAACTAATGGGTAGTGGGGTTTATAAATTGAGAGTAAAAAATGCTCTGAAATTGTTATAAGTGAAATTGAGAGTTCGCACTTTGGTTGGCCCATCGTGGCCCAGTAATTAAACTCTTAATCGTGTATTTTTCTTTTTTGGGCCGTCTCTTGAGGTCCAGTCCAATAAAAAACTCTATAAGTATTCTTGTTCTGGAACCGACGGAGCCCCCACTCCTCCAGTTTCGCATTTATAGTTCTCCTTGCTCGAGAAGTGGGAGGGGCGGTTGAGAGCTAGCGGATAGAACGCTGGTGTAGGTTCAATCTCAAATATTCCTCCATCATCTCTCTTTTCGATCTATACTTCTTCTTTACTATGCTGTCCAGTTGCTTTTGTAGCATTTCTCATGTTTTTAGGGTTTGTTTGTCGGTGGAGAAACTAATCTGTGTCTCTTTTGGTGTTCGTTTTGTTGAATCTGAGTTGCCACTGGGAGCTTTTTTTGATGTCTTTGTTCGAATCTCATCCGAATCTACTATCTTCTTCTCATCCATTCTACTTTGAATCGTCTATCTGATGTCGTATGTATTTTTTCATTTCACAGGTGAACAGTAAGTGCGAACGAGGGTTTTCTCTCTGGAGGTTGTTGGTGTTCATCCTTTTTTGGTGGAGATCTGCCTTTTGTTCCTCGGTGGTGAGCACTCTAACACCCCAAATTTCAAAACAAAGAGAAAATGAATTTCCTTTTTCCAAAAATGAGAACCAACAAAAACTTTTCTTACATGGAGTGCTATGCATAGTACTCATACCTAATACTTGTGCTTTGCCATGATGAGTGTTACTATGTCTGTGTGATAAACCCTAAAACCCTAAAGTGATCAAGTGAAGATCACGTACCAAATAAAAGAGAAAGAAATCAAATAAGAAAAACCCTAAACCCTGACCTCCTCAAAACCAAATGGATCTTTTTTGAGAAACCAGAATAAAGAAAAAGATATATATATGCATATAGCCCTAATAGGTAAATCTTGAACCCTACCTTTAATATTTTTGCTAAATAGTGGTGAACCATGGTAAGCCCCACTAAACCCTAAACCTCATCCATCTTGTCACCAACCTTTGAAAAACAAACTAAAAAAGAAATGGTCTTAATTAAGAAAAAGGCATATGCAAGCCTATGGCTACTTTTTGCAAATGCTAAAACTTGTTTGTCTACCTTGGTAGATGGTTTGGAAATACCTCAACACACTCAATCAAGTACTTACCAACCACTTCAAGTGAGAAACAAAATAAAATCAAACATATGCATAGAGGTATATGTGGCCCTTAGCCAAAATATCAAATCTTACCCTAGGCATTCCCATTGTCCTAAAATGGTTTGAACCTTTTACCCAACTCAATCTAACACCAAATAAACCTCACTCTTGTCAAAATAAAGCAAAGAAAAATAAAAGAATAAGAAGTAGGAAATCACAAAACCCTCACATATGGTTTATGCCATCTTTACAAATCTTTGACCTAGACCATTTTGGCCTTCACCATTAGTTGTTTTATGTTACTAAACACTTATTACAACTTTTGGAACCAAAGAAACACAATTCAAATCAAAATTTAAACTCAATTTGTGAACACATAGAATAATGGTCAAATCTGTCTTTTATAATCTGGTCACTACTTTGAGCCCCTCTATCTCAAGTTTTTCAAACTAAACTTTCCAAATTATTTGCATGTCATCCAAGAGCACATCAAGGTGAACAACTTTGGTAAAGACCACCATGACAAAATCATCTTGGATCAAAAACTATGCTCATGCCAAGTTGAGACTTTTTAATATGAGCAACAATCCCACTTTGTCAAATTTTGCAATTCTTTTATTTTTAAAATTTCACCACCACACATGTTTGTCCCTGGCCATTTTCAACTTATCTAAATACCCCATTTTCAAATTTTGAATCCGTTTGAGCTCAACAAAATTTGGTGAAATTTGGCAATTTGCAAATATGCATTAACTCCAAAACTATTCTAAATAGTGCTCTAAGCCAACCCTAGTGCCCTATTTCACTCACCCTGGTTTCCTGGTCCCCTCTACACCCAACCAATGCACAACAACCCTAAGAGGGAGGACACACATGGCATAGCCATGGCCATGCCGGCCATGTGCTACACATCGAGCCACCCCTCTCTCCCTTCTTCCTCAGCCACGGCCACCATGTCAAACGTCGCCACCTAGCTCCCCTACACCAGCCTACACCATCCCTGGTCGAAGAAGAGGCCGACAGCCGCCGGACGACGCGCGCCCAAGGACGGCCAGACCATGCCGCTGGCGTCGCACAAGTACGCGGCGGACGTCACCGGCCACGCGTTGCATCACCGTACCCCGCCGTACCCCGACCGCCTCCGCTCGCCATGGTACTCGCCACGCCACGTGGAGCGCGCCGGACACGCTCGCGTCACCTGCCTGTACCCGCCGTCGCCGGAGAGGACGATTCCGCCCGTCGTGGCCGCACCAGTACACACCCGCGCCCAACACGGATGGACCTCGCCTAGCCTCGCCATCTAGCTCCCTAGCACCGCCGTGACATCGCCTACGCAACCCTGTCCTCGCCTACCCCTATCCCTCGCCGGAGTCGCCGCATCACTGTCACCCTTGCCGCACCCCTCACGGCACCTCGCGCCCTATAAAAGGAGTTGTCCCCGCGCCTTCACCTCCACAGCAAAGTCACTCCCCTCCTCTCTCTGAACCTCCTCCGCTCCTCTCCACTGCACATCGCCGCCGCTAGCCATCCAATTTCTCGCCGGAGCCCGCGGAGGTACTGAGATCGCCGCCGTTGATTTCGGCCACCATCGGAGACGCCGTTGGTACCAGTGCACTCGCCGTCGACGACAACCTCGCCCTGCTTCATCGCCGCCCTTCGCCGGAGTCCAGGATCGCCGCCGACCCCCTACCTCCGCCGTGCCAGGGCTCCCCTCTCATCGACGACGACGATGACTCTCCCCCGTTCGATCTGCTTCTGATCTAACGGCTCGCAGTGATCGATACCGCTTCGGTAAGCTTCCGTCGCTGACACGCGGGCCCCTCTGTTAGGCGGCCCGTGGCGAGTGAAGCGTTACTGGGCCAGCCCAGTTAGTCTCCCCTCGTTTCGGCCCAAGTGCTTTCCCGCGCAAGCCCAAATGTTTGAATTCAAATTCTGGAAATTGAATTAATTCCTTGGTGATGCTTTTTCAAAATTAACTAGCTGCAAATCTACCCAACCAAATTGGATGAATTTTATACTGTTGGAAATCTTATGAAAAGCCCTATCCAACCACACTTGTCTTTCTTTGAAATCTGTTGTATAATTAATGTGACAAAAATAATAAGTCAGAGACTTTTCAGTATTCTAATAAATCTTAAAAATCAACCAATTTGAATTTTGAAGTGAATCAAATTGCTATAATTCCCATTTCACTTACACTAATTGTTTATGTAAAAATATGATATAGGTACTGTGTATGATCATGGGCTAGAAGCAAAATATTGGCTATATGGTCAATAACTAGTCCATTTAAGCCATTTCAAAAATAGTATTTAAATTATATGAGGTATAGCATCTCATTTAAATCATTATTCCAAGTGATTCAATGTGAGGTGATGACATTAGTCTTCATGACCCCATAGGATTCTTCTTGAGAATATTAAATCACCTCATAGTAGTTTTTAAATTAGTTACAACTATGTGTTAAATCATATGAGAGGTATTCTTCTCATTTAAATCTTGGTCTCAAGTAATTCAACATGAGATAGTGACCATGGTCTACTAAACTCTCATATTGAATTATTTGATGATATTAAATCACTACCATGTTAGTATTAAATTGCATGAGGTATGGAACCTCATTTAAATCATGTTTCTCAAATAATAAGTGTGAAGTGTTGACCTTGGTCAACATGTGATCATACCTTGTTATTTGAGGAGATTAAATCTTAACAAGATTCAATGAGAGGAAATTATTTCCCCAAAGAACCAAAGAGAAAACCCTAAGTCACTAAGAGGAGATGTTTTCTAAACACTAAAGAAGAAACCCTAATCAAATGTTGAGTAAGGTAGATAATGATGCTAGATCATCTTGAATGAGCCATTAAGGCTAATTAAGGCTACGTAAGTATTGTTTGGTGATTGTATCCTCGTATTCGTGTATAGACGCTAGTACCGGAGAATACCAGGAAGAGGAAGGATTCTACCCAGAAGAAGAAGAGTACTTTGATCACCTCAACCACCAAGGCAAGCTAACAACAATGCAAGCTCTATTGTTGCAAGCTAATATTCTTGCAAAGTGCAAAGCTCTACTAGAGCAAGGCACACTCACCAATTACTTTATGCTTCATGATCCCATCCCAAGTTTTATTCTTACAAGCTTTTACTTTGATTATTATAACTTGCTTTTATAGTTAACTTTGGTCTAGAGATAGAGTACTACAAGGGTATCAAAGTTAGCCTAGAACAATCAAAGCTAGTTAGTACCCCTCATGACTAGTGGCTAGTGCTAAATAAATAAAATTGACTAATTTAGATGGGAACATGTGAAATGAATTGACTTTGAAAACCTTGGAATGATGAGTCATTCTATTGAAAGATTTTGAAGGTGAATATGACTGATGAATGACATGGTGAATTTTACAAAAACCGATGGTTGGGTTCAGATGCGATACCATTCCAATTTTGCAAGTACCCCCACAATACCTGATTATGGGTAAGGGCTTAACTGGAAGTTTATGTATCTTAGTATGGGTTCCCTCTAAACAAGCGTCATCGGGGTTATGCCAAGGGCTGCCTCCAAAGAAATATGAAATGATGTGAAATGAGGTGAATGTCCAGCCCAAGCCCTGTGCAGTTCCCAGGCTGACTGTCTGTCTTCACTAGGAGGCCAAGCTCATGGGGAGAGGTGCCTATACTAGGGTATGTAAGTGAAAGGTTATGGTTGGTAGTCCGCACACGGAGTGTGATAAATCAGGGCCAGTTAACCCTGACGGATTATTGCAAATGTTGTGGCACAAGTGTACGACCTCTGCAGAGTGTAGAACTATTCGAATAGCCGTGTCCACGGTTACGGACGATTGGAAAGGCCATACTGTTCCGTCATCAGACCATTTTCAAAAATGTGACATATGACTTGTGACTTGGATTGAAAAGGGTGAATGGTGACTTTGACTCGCATCACAACAGAGTTGTGGGAATGACACTAATGTTCCCACTTGAGTTAGTTAGCAAATGAAGAGTCCTTTCCTAAATGCTTATGAAATAAAACTGGCTTTATGCAAATAAACTTAGAGCTTAGCACCCCCATTACTATAGTTGATAGTGCTTACACTAGTATTAGTTTGCGAGTACTTTAAAGTACTCATGGTTTGTCCCTGGCTATTCAAATGGCCAGACTATGAAGAGGAACAACAGTACGAGGAGGATAGAGAGCAGGACGTCTACGACAACTAGGATCACTCCTGACGTCAACAGTTGCCTGTGGAATAGATGGACCACAACCGTTACTTCGCTTCCGCTATGTGTTTTGTAATAGGATCTCTAGATCCACTATGATGTATTAAGACTGGATCATGTGATCCCTCTATGTAAGACAATTATGTGTTGTAATGAATGATGTGTTGTGATATCAATCTATTATGTCTCGCAAAAACAATATTCCTGGGATTGTGATGAATGGCATAATAGGCATCTGGACTTAAAAATCCGGGTGTTGACAAGCACTTCTCTTCTTTTTTTATGTATTTGTGTGACATTTTATCTAGATTTAACTATCATATGGGTCTGAAATCTGTGGGACTGAAATCCAGGTTATTTCTCGGTTAAAAAATCTCTGTTATGGGGCGGCTGTAAATTGCGTTGTCTCTGTTCCATGTTAATTGTGGTTATGATTTGGCCCGATGCACTGTAGATCGTGCATAATTTTTAGGTTTTTGTAGCAGCAGATAGCAGAGATTATGGGACTTGTTTTATTGGGTTCATAAATGTCTGTTTTGGGGGTTGTTTTATCAACTCACTCATTCACTTTTCATCAACAAGTATATCAACCTTTAACCAACACATACGTTCTGAAGTTACCCACCAACTTTTCTACGCTAAGGGTTCATAAATGATGAACACATTTTTCTACTCCTGCATATGTTTTTTACGATTTAGGTCAGGAGTGTTGGGTTTTTTTGTACTGTTTTGTAACAGCAGATACCAGAGATTATGGGACTTGTTTATATGGGTTCATAAATCTCTGTTATGGGGGTTGTGTTTTTATCAACTCAGTGATTCACTTTTCGTCAACAAGTATGTCAACTTCTAACCAATGCATGCGTTTTGAACTTACCCATCTCCTTTTATTTTTGTTATCATAGGTTTTTGTAGACTAACTACAAAATTTTTGTTGTATGTTGTTACCAATTGCATCTCTGGTTTGTCTGCTCTTTCTTTTTTTCGTTTTTTTATGTATATGTATGACATTTTTTAGATTAACTATATTTATGTTCATGCTTTTTTACTATGCATCAACTTGTAGCACGAAGGCAACAAATGTGATTAAATATATTTGTAATATGTGCGTGTAGACAGCTGGTAGTCTGTTAGTATCACAGTACATATCATATTAGTTATCAATATTCATATACTGTAGTATCAAGGTGCTTTTTTATATACTAGTCATTGGTGTCCTTCACTGTCAGTTATCAACATTTTCATATAATTTTGATTAGTGCTTTTGTACATTTTAGGCGAGTGAAATTCAGTATGTCTACTTCTGTGACTGAAGATACGAGGGTTCCGGTGTCTAAGTTCCTTCTTAGTAAACTAGGACTTACTGTTGGCCCAGTTACCAACCTGTTTGTTGCCAAGAACCCTTTCTGTTTTGAGCCTGCTGGAGTCTTCAAGTGTCTCCATGTCATATTCAAGCTGGTTGGCACAGAGTTTGATTTCATAGTTAACCAAAGCCGCGAGTGTGAAGTCATTGTTAGGTGCACGACCCCTGTTGCGTCTGCGAAGCTTCACGATGTGCTTCCTTTAACTTTTAAGTTTGATGAAGCTCGCGTGAAGATTTACAAGCTTAGCTTCCTTGAAACACTTCCAGAAGATGAAGACATTTTCCTCAAGGAACCAGCTAAGACCTTTTCAGGCAGCATGGAGAATCGTAGTATAACTGAGCAGAAGTTTTTAGGGTATCCTGTTGGTTACTCTGATGAAAGCCTTGACATGGAGTCCGAGGAGAACATCAGAATGACGGACACCACGATGAAGATTCATGGTGTTTCTGAGGGTTCCCAGGAGGGTCTAGTTAGAGTGAACCTAAAATATCTGCTTTCACCTGAGTACATTGCCCATGCATACTCTGTTGTGCAATTCCCAGAGCTTGTCAAGTTTGCTGTTGACTACAACTCCAAGCTTTACATGAAGTTCAAGATCCCAATGATGGCTGAGGTGATGACCAAGACCCACTACTTTGTTGATAGATTCATGATCAAGTTCTACTCAGTCAAGACTGTCAAGAAGTGTTCATTCATGGAAGATATTGGCAGGAAATGTCCAGTATACAGTAGGCTCAAGAATGAAGACCACTTTGAAGACCACTTTCAGTCTGCTTGATTTGATAGGGAATGTAGTGCTTTTCTAAGTGTTTTTTAGAAGCACAGTATGAAGTCTATGTAATGTGTTTTTCGTATCAAGGCTTAGAGCCCTTGATGTTTATTGTCTACTATATCCTTATGTTTGAATTTTTTCTGTGTCTAGGAGGTTTGATGAACCCTATTTTTTAATGCTGCATTTCGTCGTGTCTATGGATGTTATTTTTTGTATTATGTAAGTTTGTGTTTTGTGATGTGTGCGTGTGGGCTGCCATGTTTTATGCAGATGTGTGACAAATATGAGTGTTACTTCCTTTTCTGTCCTTTTTTTGTTTTATTCGTTCATGATTTTTAAATTGTTATTTTTCCTTTTTCTCATAAACTGTTTTTTTGTTTATAATTGCCTAACATACAATATCTTCTTTGTTTTGTAACCTAACATTTTTTTGTCTGTTTTTGCCAGGGTATGTCGTACATCTCTAAGATGAGGAGGCCATCAGTTACTCGCCATGTTATGAGTACGCTTGGAGAGTATCCTGGGAAAGTGCATGATCTTTACCTTTTCCGTGTGATGGATTCTCGGCTTGATGGTATATTCATTTGTCTTGCATTAGCAAAGAAGCTGCTGACTGTGAGAACCGGAACTTAACTTGCTGACCCTCTTGTGTTACTCGTCAATCCCAAGATCAATGTTGACGACACAGCGAAATGTATATCATTACAGACGTACAGAAATTAATAATTACAAGTTTGAATAGCCACATAGTGTGACATTCATTACAATCAGAAAGCACAGCGGATAAATAAAACACGAAGTGACTCCATCTCAGCCACAGGCAGTTGATGTAGTCCACGAGGCCTCACTCTTCAATGTCGCCGTAGTTGTTGTAGTCTTCCTTGTCTTCGTAGTACTCTGAATATCAACAAAATTATTGCCATGAGTACATTTCGTACTCAACACACCCCCTCGATGCAAGACCTAATATATCTACATGAGGCTTCAAAGGAAGGCTGTAGGTTCTTTTGCATAAAAGCCAATTTTATTTGCAATACATTTGATAAAAGCATTTTAGACGAAAACATGTTTTATAATGAGTGCAATATTTCTCATCAATGTGATTGTCCTTGACAACTCACGTATCTCATAGGATTCAGATTCCAGGGAAAGGAGGAAAGGAGAGGGAGGGAGGGGCAAAGAGGGAAATAGCAAAACAGGTTCCTGTATGTCAAGAAGGATTCATGTGTCGTCCATGACCGTGGACACGGCTATTCGAATAGTTTTAACTCTGCAGAGGTTGTACACTTTGCCCACACGACACAACCCCGTCTTGTTGCCCACCAGCCGTCGCTAATTTAGTACACACCAATTGGTGTACCGACAGAGGAATTGTGACAAGGTCTTTTAGCTAGATCCCCCAAAGATGTGACATGCCCACCGGGTCTGGCGCACGGTATTGAGAGTACGTCCCCAAACCGGTCCCCCCATCTGTGCCGAAGGTTCTCCCGTAGGCAGCCACCTCATCTGCGGTACGGCGACATCGACACCTAAGGCTGACTAACTTACTTAACCAGGCCAGTGCCCATATAGCATGTGGTTGTACGGTTGTCACAATCTTCAAATCCAAGACTTATTAGGACCCTTATGCGGCACGAACGACGGATTACTCCCTCCAACTTGTGAAGGGCAGCCAATCGCTCCTTCAACATTTGATTCAGCTGTCGCTCGCGCCATGTTTAGATGGTAAATTTCACCCAGAGTAGAAGAGAGAGTAGATGAAGCACAACGGCTAACCAGCCTAGCTCAACGAGCTCAACAACTTTCAAAAGGGTATGTTTGACCCAAAGGTCGATCAATTCCTCCAAAGAGGCAATAGGAAGTATCCTAATGATTATTTAGCGTGCTAAGCATCTCTACTCTATCAGGATTATTATATAATCTCTACTCAGGGTATCAAGTAAAAGGCGACAAGCGAATCAAGGTTGGTGTGTCAATCGACACGCTAGCTACTGTAATAAAATAGCATATATATTTGTAAAACATAAAATAGCATGCAATTTGTAAAACTGGGATAAACATGATGAGAGGGCATGCCTTCGTTGATGAATCCTTCGTCTTTCTCAATAACCTGATTATGTCCACGCCCAACCTCGCCACTCCCTACTCGTCGTAACGGTAGCAAATAACAACCAAATAAATACCAAAACAATAATCACCAAAAGCGAATGAAATACAAATAAGAATGAATGGGTGGACAGGTGTCGAATAGGGTGGGACAAGTTGGATGGAATTGAGAAAGTGAGTTGTGTAACTCGAATGAGAATCAACTAGCATGGGTAAGATGCTAGGATAGATTATCGGGATAAAATCTACGATAAGATATCAACGGATGGCGTGATATAACTAGAACTACATATCGATGATCTAAGGGTTATTGTATAGTTGGTCACCTCTAAATAGTAAATGTGCCCTACACAATATAGCATAATCATACAACTAGCAAACTTGTAAATAAGACAAGAAATGCAAGCTAAAGATAATACTATAAATCCCGCGCCACACTAATGAACCATAGATGTACACCACAACACAGCGTGGTAGCACAAATAATAAAATACTACTAACATGAAACAAAAACTAGCCAACTCATTATATGGTCAACCACAAAATCCGACAAACATCTCATAAGCTAGTTACATGTAGAAGGCAACAAATAAATCCATATATAATTAAACAAGAGTAAGACATGTTACTATCTATTCAACAAGTAAATGTATGCTAGCATACCGGAAGGAAACTCAATATATAGTATGCAATACTAACATGAAAATAAGGTACTATCTATGTATATAACACAATTGATCGATCAATGGAGTATCACATGAACACCATATATACCTATAATATAGACCAAGCATGATCATGCACACTACTATAACAATAAGCTACTAAAATAAATAGAATCAAACATCTTATATGACACACGATATATAAGATACCATGGTAGCTAAACATGAATGATAATCCAGCTAAACAACATATATGTAATATTATGAAAAGCTAGTTGCATAAAGTAACTAAACAACTAATTAACTAGTATACGCTAACAAGAACCATTCATGTCACGAACATATCAGTACCAAATATTGCATGAAATACTAAGCATGGATTATAACATAGAACAACGGTAGGATAAGCATGCATTGCTCACAACAAGTATACTAGAAATAAACAGGGATAGAACTAGAGCTTGGCAAGCAAAATCACGTTAACAATTTCAAACAATGTTAACCAACAAACTAACATGCTATTGAATCACATGTAAAAAAATAACAAATAATCTCCTAGGTAATAAATCAATATCTAGTATTACTAAAATACTATTACAACCACCACCACACAATTTTATATTTTGACAAAACTAACCGATCTAAAATAGTTTTAGAAACTACTAAACGGTACTACCATCATGTACAACAATTACATTATAACAAGCTCTAATTATGCAATGAAACGAATGCTACTTTTATTCTGGCATAAATGCATGATAAGAAAAGAAGGCTAAGCAACGCACAAGAACAATATGATACTGGCAGCAAAAAACTACCCAAAAGAGCAGAAAACTAATTAGAGAACACATTTGCCGAAACTAGCAAATAAACCTATATAGTTTATAATAAAAACACTATCTGACTATATATGGTATTTTGCAAGCAATAATTACAATACAACTAAACTAATCAACCATACCTATTAGGATAAAAAAGACTACGCATCATGTACAAAGATGCATAAGTAAGCATGAGTGGTAAGCTAGACAAAAACACGCGTCATAATTCAGATTACCTACTCATAGAAGGATACACTACTAAGTTTATGCATAGTCTACAAACAACTGATAGCAACCGAAGAATACTATCTTCTTATAAAGTACTAAACGGGGAATAAACTAGTCTACAAAACTCAGGCTAAGCATGCATTATCTAGTCTGTATAATAGAAACAATTCATACAAATAATTCAAAAACATCTAGATATAAAGTAAAATGTATCCAGTACACATGCTGTGGAGAATCTACCAAACTCTAGAGATGAGTTAACTCTTATATACGTACACTAATGTTTAGCAAAAACGTGTATGCATATATATTGAGCAGATTTGGAAATAGAACGAATTTGGCCATACTTAAATTTCGACCCATCGACTATGAAATCTGACCGCACTGCTATGTTTGTAAGATCACTTGGCACGTATTCTATGTTGGGCTTGTGTGGATTCGAGTTGTGCAAGATGCTAGAACGCTGATGCCATCGGATGGCATTCGGTTCACCGGCGACTCGACAAACTACGAAACTAAAGCTGTGGATCATGTCTAGGAGGTAGCTCTATGGATGGAGATCGCGTTCCGAGCAAAAGAAACGGCTGGTTCTCACCGAGTTTGTCGCAGTTTGAGGTAGACGTCGGTGGCCGGAGTCGATCGCGTTGCCGGAGGTGTCGTGGATGATCGACGATTTCCCTTCTCCTTCCGTGGGTTGGCTTCCTTGCTCCTGGTGACCTCCCTGGCCCAGCAGCTCCTCTTCTCGTGGCCTGGGTCGTCGGGAACGACGGCGGCGTTCTCGCGAGTTGGGCTTACTATGTGAGCCTATGGCTCCAGTGGTGGAGTTGGATGAAAGAGGAGAGCAGGGGCTTCGATCTGATGCTATATAGGAGAAGAATGGTACTCCAAGAGACGTGCTTAAAGAGAGGTTGATGGGAGGTAATTGCAGCAGTTTGTAGTGCTTAATGGCGTTTAAAGCTGGGCGTTTCAGTGTGGCTATTAAACGTATTGTCCACGCGTGTATGCGCGAAGACGAAGCATTACGAGTAACGAACGAGCGACTGTTCGTCACTGGCCGGAGTGTGCTGGGACATGTCTGCTGGCCTGCACGTAGATGGGACTGGGCTGATCGTGTTCGCGCACAGAAAGAAAGAATAACCGGAGAGAGACAAAGCGATGGAAAAGAAAGAGAAATAGGCAAAGGAAAGGAACTGAACGACTCGTGCAAGTAGAGCCTGCCAAGGCGTGCGTGCATGGCTAGCCATAGCTCACATGCACGTTCATGTGAAGGCCTAGTGGGATTTTTAGAAAAGAACAAAAAGAAAAAATGGCAATTTAAAAGCAGCTCCAAAATTTTAAAATACAAGAAGTATTCTGAGAAATTAATCTCCTTCTATTATATGTCAAATTAATTCCAAAACATCTCGAATTAAGTTTAACAACTCCACATGGAAATTTATTTTTATACGACCGCGTTGCAACATCCTTTGTTTAGAGAAAAAAAAATTCAGCCCATAAAAATCCGGATGTTACACTGACTAGGGAATTTCAGTATACTGTTAACCAGGACAGCAAAGCCAAAGTGTTCATCAGGCCCAGTGGGATAGATGATAAAGCTACTCTTCTAGCTGCTTATGAATTTAAGTACATGCTGAATCACTGTGATATCAAGATCATCAAGATAGAAGAGCTTCACTACAAGCCAGTTTCAAAGGATTACTCTCTGAACAAACCACTGTCGACATTCCCTTGTTCGTATGATCATCTCTCAGTTGAAAGAATGACTGAGTTATCTTATCCTGTTGGTTTCTCTAACCAAGGTGATAACATTGATGGTTTTTTCAACACAAGAATGTCATCGACGACCATGAGTCTACTTGGCATAACCGAAGGAGTGCAATCTGGTCTTCTCAATGTCATCGTCAAGTACTACGTTCAACCTTCAACTATTGGACTTGCACTTGAAGTCATCCCTTCAGACTTCGAATTCAAGTTTGCCATTGACCAGGATGGAACTTTTTACATGAAGTTCAAGAAGCCCGAGCAAGCTGAAGCTGTTGCCAGGAGGCACTACTTCATTGGAGGCAAAATGATCAAGTTTTACTATGTGAAGACTGTCGAACAGTTGGATGAACAAGCTGATAGGGGCAAACTGCCTTTCTACAAGAAGCATCATACCGATGATTTCTATGAGCTCTTCTAGTCGATCTATGAATGTGTAGTTATGCTTTCATTTGTTTCAAAAACTTGTCATGTAATAAGTAGGTAGCAAGATCTTTACATGTTTTTACTATCCAGTGCTATCTGTTGCTTTTTATCTTTTTATCTGCAGTCAGTATGTTTGTTTTTTGTAATGGACATTTTATGATGTAATAAGGTTGTAGCAATATCAGCTATGTTCTTTTTTTTCACATTCTTTTCACTGTGTTTGGTATCTTCTTTTTGTATGAGTGGTTAAACTTCTTCAGTTTTACCCTTTGACCTGACTTTTTATTTGTCATTTGCTCTTTTTGTATTTATATCTCTTACTTTTCTACTGGATGTCCAAAATACTGTCTAGCTTGCCGTCTTTTTTCTACAAGCAATTATGAATATATTATCATTGTTCATGACGCCGGCATCTAGTCTATATTTTTATTCCTTTTATTTTTTTACAAATGGTTTTCTTCAAATGGTTTTCCCATAGTCAGACAGATGAAATGGTTCTATTTTTTCGTAAGGCAGCAGTACTCATAATCTATTTTTTGTAATAGTTATCAAGCGTGACTGTATGTTAGTTACCAACGATGCATACATGTTTTTACCGACACTGGGCATTACAGACATTTCTTTTTGTACGTCCTTTTTTTTATTTTTTATTAGCTTATAAAATAGAAATGTTGGTTATTTTTTCACTTTACTTTGTTATTGGGCTTTTTTGGGCCTTCTCTCCACTGCTCTAACAGCCCATTTCTCTGTCTTTTTTTTCCTTTGTGTGCTAGGTTTCTTTTTTCTCAGACAGTTGCTCGGTGGAGAGGTAGTTGGTGGTAGAAGGGAACAGGGTCTCCGTCTTTAAATATCAAATGCAGGGGCAAGTACCAATAGCGGACGACTCATTTCCAATCTGGTGGAGAAGCGATTTGTCTTCAATCTCTGCGCAGCAGTCCACTACTTTTCATCTTCCGGTGAGATCTATTCTTTCTTTTTTCGTTGTGTTCTTTTGCACATCTCCTCCTTTATCCCTACTCCCAAATCCATCCAGCAGTCATTCTTTTCATTTGTTTGTCCATAGCAAAGTTGCTTGGATTTATTCCTTTTCACTTTCATGTATCCTCTTTTTTCTTCTTTTTTTTGCTTCTGATTTCTTTGAAGAAGGGGTTTTTTTTAATCAGTCAGTTTCTTTTTAGGATTTGTTTATATGTTTTTTGGAGATCTACATTTGTTTCTTGACGTATGGAAACTCTGTATGTGTGTTTCCTGGTTTGCAGTATCAGATCTAATGATTTTTCATTTATACAGTATACTTGATACTTTTTTTTATTCATGTATGAACTTCCTGTATTTTTTCAGCCATGGATCAGACGCAGTGTGTCATATGCGGGCAAGGTTTGTTGCTTTGTGGTGGTCGTTCGAACAGATGACTTAACTCTATCGAGATTGCTGTGAAGGATGGGTTCGAACATCGAGTTGTAAGTTTAATATATTTTTATATTCTGTCATCTTTATTTACGATGCAGGTGTTTCTCTATTATGCATACGTGTATTAATTACATCTGAATTAAGCAAGTAATGGTAATAATCTGTAGCTACCAAGGTATTAATTAAGTAATGATGGAATACAACCTTTAGTAGTTATCAACTAGTAATTTTAAAATTTTAAATATTAATACATGGTACATATGGTTTTTATTTTGTGTTTTTTATGCTTTTTTTTACTATTATTACTTGCAAGTTCACTGGGTATTTTTATTTTTTTACAAGATTGTTCCTTGCAAGTTCAAAGAGTCATTGAACACAATGTGCAACGGGAAGAATTGGATGGTTGCCAAGTCAGAAACTAGCACATTCGATTTCTACCTCCATAAAGAAGAAGCAAGGACAACAATATGTGGATCTTACTGGAGATCGTATGCCACAGCTTACAATGTTGAGATCGGCGATGCTATTTGTTTTGAATATGATGATGTAAACGCTACATTCGAGGTGTTTCTCTATCAGCTGGTAGATGGCTTGAAAGTTCTCAAGCCTCGTGTGTCACCCACTGGTATCACCTAAAATCATAGTCTTTTTTCATTTCTTTTTTTCTTCATTTCTTCCATTTTTCCGTAATGTATAGTTCTAGCTATTTTTTTGTTTTGTTAAATGCTTTGCCTTTCTGTTTTTCTCATTTTTTGTTGCAGTGCTATATGACGTCCCTGATGAAATTAGGACTGCTCTTCACAATACAATTTTCTATGATGTGAGGAACATCACTGAGAATGACATGGCCAGTATCACTTTTGGAATTCTCAAAGTAGTTCGCGCTGCTGCATCACGTGAGCTTACTGATGGTGAATTTTATGTCAGCTCTAGTGAAATGCAGTTCTTGGCTCACAAGATAGATGCAGAGAATGTTGAAGATGGAGCACTGGTATTTTTTTCAACACATAGTTTATTTTTTATACACATGGTTTTTTATGTATTCAATGCAATTGAATAACTCTTTTCATTTCTTTTTTCCTGTGTGTATTTTGTATCACAGTTCATTCCAGCCAGGGTTGTTCGTCAACTTAGAATGCCAGGTTTTGGGAAAGCTTTGCTGATGAACAGGTCACTGCCTGAACCGTATGCTGCTAACTACAGCATAAATGGTGATGACATGTCTGGAACTATAATAATTAGCCATGGATGGTATGGATTTGCTGAAGATGTCAACATCCAGGAAGGAACCCTTGTTCTCTGTACGATCCATGCTACAGTTGACTCAGTGATGGTTGTTGACTTCGCTGAGATATTGAACCTGTGAAAAAAGAAGCTTTCTGATCTGATGGATTTGGTAGTTAACATGCTATAAGTAGTGTCGAAAGCTATGTGTGTGTTTGTTCTCTTTTTTTTTTTGCGTGTGTAATCCCCCATCTGTGCTCATATTTATGTAATGACTGGATATGTAATCGATTTGTTTGTGTTGAACAATTTATGTCTTTTTGTCTAATTAAAGCAAAATGTATTTTTTTTGCACATAAGTGTCGTCGTGCTATCTCTCCATGTTTAGATATCTTTTTTTACATTTCATGCCATTTAATCGTTTGTTTTTGCCGTTAAGTTTGTTTCCCGAAACTATCATGGCATTTTTGTGTGTTATTTTTTCTTTTCTTTTACATCTCAGTGGTTTTTTACACTTTTTTTGTTGTATACTTATATATATATATATATTTTTTTCTGTTCTTTTTCTTTGTTAATTATGCATAGTACACTCCCCTTTTTTATAGTGGTTGCTTCTTATATTTCTTTTTCTGCTCTAGTGAAAGCCCCCGTCAGCTTCTTTTAGTTCACTGCAAATATTTTAATGCTACAGTTAGGAGGAAGGTGAGACGGCTCAGTCTCAATAAATAGACACCGTTCTCACTTCTCCAGCTCTTCTCACTTCTGGCTCTTCCGTTTCTCCCTCTTTTTAGGTCTACTTCTAGATCTAGCCTTTTTTCTGTCAGTGCTGCTCCTCCCTCACACCAGACGAAAGAAATCCTTCTTTTTGTGTCTTTTTTTTCTGGTGGATCTTCTAAAAAGCTGTATCGGGACGGTAATGGTTTTGTTTGTTCTGAATCCGGATCCCCCATGTGTTTTTGCAGTACGAACTCGTTTCATTTCCTTCTTCTGTTCACTCTAGCTGTTTCCCTTTTTTGCTAAATCTAGTAAGTACCATGGACAACAACTTTTTAAATATGACATCATATTCTGAATATTTAACCCTAATAGATCAGATCTACAAGTAGTAGTTTTGTAGATCTAGGGTTTCTTTTCATAATCTCTGCGAGCTCGTCCTGTATTTTCTTTTCACATTTTTTACTTACAGATGTCCCTTTTTTAAATATGTAGGTGTTTTCTTTTTTCAACAATGGTCTGCAATGTTTGTGGTAATCCAGATGGACCATGCAGGGTCAAAACAAGGGATTGCTCTTTTTTCATATCAGAGCTTTTGGCTAACTCTGATCAGTGGTTGGTACATTTCTTTCATTTTTGTTTATACCTTTTTTTAAGGGGTTGTGTTTACTTAATGTTTTTTATCACTGCACCAATGTATTTTTTATATATTTGTGTTTTCATGTTTTCACCATTCTTTTGTTTTTTTGCAGAATGTTCCATGCTATGTTAGGAACCAGATAAACATGATATGCGCTGGCAGAACTGATATCACTGTGTCTGATGATCTGTCTCAAACGTATCTATAATTTCTTATGTTCCATGCTACTTTTATGACAATTCTTGAATGTTTTATACATACTTTACAACATTATTATACATTTTCCGGCACTAACCTATTAACAAGATGCCGAAGTGCCAGTTGCTGTTTTCTGCTGTTTTTGGTTTCAGAAATCCTACAAAGGAAATATTCTCAGAATTGGACGAAATCAACGCCCAGGGTCCTATTTTTCCACGAAGCTTCCAGAAGATCGAGGGGGAAAGGAAGTGGGGCCACGGGGCACCGCCACACTAGGGCGGTGCGGCCTAAGGGGGCCCCGCGCGGCCCTAGTGTGTGGGCCCCCCCGTGACCCCTCCGACTCCGCCCTTCCGCCTACTTAAAGCCTTCGTCGCGAAACCCTCTGTACCGAGAGCCACGATACGGAAAACCTTACTGAGACGCCGCCGCCGCCAATCCTATCTCGGGGGATTCAGGAGATCGCCTCCGGCACCCTGCCGGAGAGGGGAATTATCACCGGAGGGGCTCTACATCATCATGCCCGCCTCCGGATTGATGCGTGAGTAGTTCATCCTTGGACTATGGGTCCATAGCAGTAGCTAGTTGGTTGTCTTCTCCGCATGTGCTATCATTGTTTAGATCTTGTGAGCTGCCTAACATGATCAAGATCATCTATTTGTAATGCTACATGTTGTGTTTGGTGGGATCCAATGAATCTAGAATATTATGTCAAGTTGATTATCAATCTATCATATATATGTTTTTTATGTTCTTGCATGCTCTCCGTTGCTAGTAGAGGCTCTGGCCAAGTTGATACTTGTAACTCCAAGAGGGAGTATTTATGCTCGATAGTGGGTTCATGCCTCCATTTAATCTGGGACAGTGACAAAAAGTTCTAAGGTTGTGGATGTGCTGTTGCTACTAGGGATAAAACATCGATGCTTTGTCTAAAGGATATTTGTGTTGATTACATTACGCACCATACTTAATGCAATTATCTGTTGTTTATAACTTAATACTGGAGGGGGTGCGGATGCTAACCCGAAGGTGGATTATTTAGGCATAGATGCATGCTGGATAGCGGTCTATGTACTTTGTCGTAATGCCCTGATTAAATCACATAGTAATCATCGTTGGTATGTATTGAATCTTTATTTGTGAATTGCCCACCTGTAATTTGTTCACCCAGCCACCCAGCATG
The DNA here is from genome assembly GCF_019359855.2 of Lolium perenne. Lineage (NCBI taxonomy): Eukaryota > Viridiplantae > Streptophyta > Magnoliopsida > Poales > Poaceae > Lolium > Lolium perenne. The sequence goes on from NC_067248.2 coordinate 105,232,781, forward strand.
CTAGTTATCTTATTGGAGAGACACCACTAGTGAACTGTGGACCCCGGTCCATTCTTTTACATCCGAATACATTCTACTGCAATTATTGTTCTTTACTGTTCTTTGCAAACAAACACCATCTTCCACGCGATACGCTTAATCCTTTGTTTTCAGCAAGCCGGTGAGATTGACAACCTCACTGTTACGTTGGGGCAAAGTATCTTGATTGTGTTGCGCAGGTTCCACGTTGGCGCCGGTTTCACTGGTGTTGCGCCGCACTACATTCCTCCACCAACAACCTTCACGTGCTTCTTGGCTCCTTCTGGTTCGATAACCTTGGTTTTTTTCTGAGGGAAAACTTGCTGCTGTGCGCATCATACCTTCCTCTTGGGGTTCCCAACGGACGTGTACATCTACGCGCATCAAGAAATTTTTCTGGCGCCGTTGCCGGGGAGATCAAGACACGCTGCAAGGGGAGTCTCCACATCCAATCTCTTTACTTTGTTTTTGTCTTGCTTTACTTTATTTTATTTACTGTCTTGTTTGCTTCATATTAAAAACACAAAAAAATTAGTTACTTTACTTTCTGTCTTGTTTACTAGCTCTATATCAAAAACACAAAAAAATTAGTTACTTGTCTTGCTCCACCTGAAAATACTAAGTTGTGTGATTTCACTAGCACAAATAATAATTATTTTATATGTACTCCTATTGCTCCACCTGCTACTACAGCAGAATTCTATGAAATTAAACCTGCTTTACTGAATCTTGTTATGAGAGAGCAATTTTTTGGTGTTAGTACTAATGATGCTGCTGCCCATCTTAATAATTTTGTTGAACTTTGTGAAATGCAAAAGTATAAGGATATACATGGTGATATTATAAAACTGAAATTGTTTCCTTTCTCATGAAGAGGAAGAGCTAAAGATTGGTTGCTTTCTTTGCCTAAAAATAGTATTGATTCATGGACTAAATGTAAAGATGCTTTTATTAGTAAATATTATCCTCCTGCTAAGATTATATCTTTGAGAAGTAGCATTATGAATTTTAAACAATTTGATAATGAACATGTTGCTCAAGCATGGGAGAGAATGAAATCTTTGGTAAAGAATTGCCCAACCCATGGACTGACTACTTGGATGATTATCCAAACCTTTTATGCAGGATTGAATTTTTCCTCGAGGAACCTATTGGATTCAGCTGCTGGAGGTACTTTTATGTCCATCACCTTCGGCGCCGCGACTAAGCTTCTTGATGATATGATGATCAATTACTCTGAATGGCACACTGAAAGAACTCCTCAAGGTAAGAAGGTAAATTCCGTTGAAGAAACCTCTTCTTTGGGTGATAAGATTGATGCTATTATGTCTATGCTTGCAAATGGTAGATCTCATATTGATCCTAATAATGTTCCTTTAGCTTCATTGGTTGCTCAAGAAGAAAATGTTGATGTGAATTTCATTAAGAATAATAATTTCAACAACAATGCTTATATGAATAATTATGGTAACAACAACTATAGGCCATATCCTTCTAATAATGGTAATGGTTATGGTAATTCTTATGGTAATTATTACAACAATAATAAGAGTGTACCCTCTGGTCTTGAGGTCATGCTTAAAGAATTTATTAGTACACAAACTGCTTTCAATAAAACTGTTGAAGAAAAGCTTGGTAAAATTGATGTTCTTGCTTCTAAGGTTGATAGTCTTGCTCTTGATGTTGATATTTTAAAATTGAAAGTTATGCCTGAGGAAGTTAAATATGCTAGGTTTGCTAAAACAAATTCCATTCAAGTTCTAATTAATGATAATATTAGAATGTTGGCAGAATTGCATGCTAGGTGGGATAGAGAAGAAAAAGAAAAACTCGCTAAAGAGAATAATGTAGATAAAGTATGGACTATTACCACCACTAGTAATGTTGATTCTACACATGTTTCTACACCTCCTACTATCAATGGTAAAATAATTGGTGTTGGCAATGTTTCTACTCCTAGTACAAAGCGTGCAAAATTGCCTGAAACTGCTGAAACTGCTTGTGATAAAACTTCTGAAATTTTTCAAAATATTGGTGACAATGATTCCATTGTTGTAGAACATAATGGTTTAGATTTTGATGATTGTCATATTACTGAAGTTATAAAGTTCTTACAAAAACTTGCTAGAAGTCCCAATGCTAGTGCTATAAATTTAGCCTTTACAAAACATATTACAAAAGCTCTCATTAAAGCTAGGGAAGAGAAATTAAAACTTGAAGCTTCTATTCCTAGAAAGTTAGAAGATGGTTGGGAGCCCACCATTAAGATGAAATTCAATGATTTTGAGTGTAATGCTTTATGTGATCTTGGTGCAAGTATTTCTGTTATGCCTAAGAAAATTTATGATATGCTTGACTTGCTGATACGTCTCAAACGTATCTATAATTTCTTATGTTCCATGCTACTTTTATTACAATAATTGAATGTTTATACATACTTTACAGCATTATTATACATTTTCCGGCACTAACCTATTAACAAGATGCCGAAGTGTCAGTTGCTGTTTTTCTGCTGTTTTTGGTTTCAGAAATCCTAGTAAGGAAATATTCTCGGAATTGGACGAAATCAACGCCCAGGGGCCTATTTTTACATGAAGCTTCCAGAAGACCGAAAGCAAGACGAAGTGGGGCCACGAGGTGGCCACACACCAGGGCGGCGCGGCCCAGGCCCTGGCCGCTCGACCCTAGTGTGTGGGCCCCTCGTGACGCCCCCTGACCTACCCTTCCGCCTACAAATAGCCTTCGTCGCGAAACCCCCTGTACCGAGAGCCACGATACGGAAAACATTACTGAGAGGCCGCCGCCGCCAATCCCATCTCGGGGGATTCAGGAGATCGCCTCCGGCACCCTGCCGGAGAGGGGAATCATCACCGGAGGGGCTCTACATCATCATGCCCGCCTCCGGATTGATGCGTGAGTAGTTCATCCTTGGACTATGGGTCCATAGTAGTAGCTAGATGGTTGTCTTCTCCGCTTGTGCTATCATTGTTTAGATCTTGTGAGCTGCCTAACATGATCGAGATCATCTATTTGTAATGCTACATGTTGTGTTTGGCGGGATCCGATGAATATAGAATATTATGTTAAGTTGATTATCAATCTATCATATATGTGTTGTTTATGTTCTTGCATGCTCTCCGTTGCTAGTAGAGGCTCTGGCCAAGTTGATACTTGTAACTCCAAGAGGGAGTAATTATGCTCGATAGTGGGTTCATGCCTCCATTGAATCTGGGATCGTGATGAGGTTCTAAGGTTGTGGATGTGCTGTTGCTACTAGGGATAAAACATCGATGCTTTGTCTAAGGATATTTGTGTTGATTACATTACGCGCCATACTTAATGCAATTATCTGTTGTTTACAACTTAATACTGGAAGGGGTTCGGATGATAACCTGAAGGTGGATTATTTAGGCATAGATGCATGCTGGATAGCGGTCTATGTACTTTGTCGTAATGCCCTGATTAAATCACATAGTAATCATCATTGATATGTATTGAATCTTTATTTGTCAATTGCCCGCCTGTAATTTGTTCACCCAGCATGTTAGTTATCTTATTGGAGAGACACCTCTAGTGAACTTTGGACCCCGGTCCATTCTTTTACATCTGAATACATTCTAATGTTTTTATTGTTCTTTGCAAACAAACACCATCTTCCACTCGATACGCTTAATCCTTTGTTTTCAGCAAGCCGGTGAGATTGACAACCTCACTGTTACGTTGGGGCAAAGTACTTTGATTGTGTTGTGCAGGTTCCACGTTGGCGCCGGTTTCACTGGTGTTGCGCCGCACTACATTCCTCCACCAAAAACCTTCACGTGCTTCTTGGCTCCTACTGGTTCGATAACCTTGGTTTCTTTCTGAGGGAAAACTTGCTGCTGTGCGAATCACACCTTCCTCTTGGGGTTCCCAACGGACGTGTACATCTACGCGCATCAAGGACTGTTTTCTGGCGCTGTTATCGGGGAGATCAAGACACGCTGCAAGGGGAGTCTCCACTTCCAATCTCTTTACTTTGTTTTTGTCTTGCTTTACTTTACTTTATTTACTGTCTTGTTTGCTTCATACTAATAACACAAAAAAATAGTTACTTTACTTTCTGTCTTGTTTACTTGTTCTATATCAAAACACAAAAAAATTAGTTACTTTATTTTCTGTCTTATTTACTAGCTCTATATCAAAACACACAAATAATTAGTTACTTGCATTTATTTTATTATCATGACTAGTCCTGTAGTTGTTGCTCTATCACCTGAGGAATCGATCTTTACTTTTAAACAAGGGGGTGAGGAGAGTTTTGAGGAAGCTTGGTCTAGAATTTTTGATTCTTATAGTAGAACTGAACCTAAAATGCCTCTAAGTTTGCTTCTTAGTAACTTTTATTCTGGGCTTATTCTTTGCTATAGATATGCCTTAGATGCTGTAGTGGGAGGAGATTTCCTTCATTGTGATGGAGATCAAGCTTTTAATGCCGTGAAAAAATTGGTCACATCATCTAGCTCAGCTAGTAACTTTGATTCATCTCTTGCTAGCATTCTTAATAGATTAAACACTCTCGAAACGAATATATCTTGTTTAAAAGAAGGGTACAACCATATTCGCAAATTTTATGATTATGTTCCATTGAGCTTTGAACCTTCAATGTGGGTGCCTACTATAAAAGTTACCATTTGTGGTGAAATTTTTTATGCCCGCTGTGATATTATGTCTGAGTTCTGCCTTATGCCTAAAAGCATTTATGAATCTTTGACACTTTGGGAACTTCCTGAAGGAGGAGAAGGAATAACTCTTACTGATAATTTTGTTATAATTCCTAAAGAAATAGCTGAAGGTGTTTTCACAACCTTTCTTGGAAGAACGGTATCCACTGATTATCTTGTTGTTGAATGTGTAGGGACAGGACAAATCACGCTTGGAAGATCCCTGCTGAAACTCATGGGAGCAATCATAGATATGGGGAAAGGCACTCTAAACTTTACCTCTACACCCGGATGCGGTCATGTATTCCCTAAACTAAAGAGTAAGAAGAGTAGGCTCAAAGCCTTTGGTAAGAATGTTAATGCATCATCTCTTGAAAATACTTGATTTGCACTTTCTGCGCCTAGCGGAAAGGCGTTAAAGAAAAGCACTTCTTGGGAGATAACCCATGTTTTATTTTGTTACTGTATTGTTGAGTCTTGGAAGTTGTTTACTACTGTAGCAACCTCTCCTTATCATGTTTTTGTGCAAAGTAAAGTTTCTATGTTAAAGTTGATACTATATTTTGGATCGCTGCGCAGAAACAGCATTGCTGTCTGTCACGAATTCTCGCAGAGCTCTCTGTAAACAAATCGAAAAAATCTGCAAATTTACGAGCGTGATCCTCAGATATGTACGCAACTTTCATTAGTTTTGAGTTTTTCCGTTTGAGCAAGTTAAGTGCCCCTGCCAGATTCATCTTTACGGACTGTTCTGTTTTTGATAGATTCTGCCTTTTATTTCGCATTGCCGCTTTTGCTATGTTGAATGAGTTTCTTTGTTCCATTAACTTTCAGAAGCTTTGTGCAATGTCCAGAAGTGTTAAGAATGATTGTGTCACCTCTGAATATGTGAATTTTGATTATGCACTAACCCTCTAATGAGTTTACTTGAAGTTTGTGTGAAGGAAGTTTTCAAGGGTGAAGAGAAGAGGATGATATACTATGATCAAGAAGAGTGAAAGGTCTAAGCTTGGGGATGCCCCGGGTGGTTCATCCCTGCATATTTTAATAAGACTCAAGCATCTAAGCTTGGGGATGCCCAAGGCATCCCCTTCTTCATCGACAACATTATCAGGTCACTTCTAGTGAAACTATATTTTTATTCCATCACATCTTATGTTCTTTACTTGGAGCGTCGGTTTGCTTTTATTTTCGTTTTAGTTTGAATAAATTTGGATCCCACCAGCCTTATATTGGAGATATTACGCTCCACTTTTTAATATGGAACACTTGTGTTCTTAATTGCGCTTTAATGTTCATGGCGAAAGCTAATTGCTTCGTTAAATTGCTATTTGGTTGGAATCAGAAAATGCTGCATATGGTTTGACAAATTGGCAATTGTTTGAGCTCTCATAAGATCATGTTTAATCTCTTGCATCATGTAGTTTAATCTATTAATGAAGAACTACCGTAGAGCTTGTTTAATTTGGTTTGCATGATTGGTCTCTCTAAGTCTAGATATTTTCGGGTAAAGTGTTTGAACAACAAGGAAGACAGTGCAGAGCCTTATAATGCTTGCAATATGTTCTTGTGTGAGTTTTGTTGTACCTGTTCATAATTGTGTTTGCTTCAAACAACCTTGCTAGCCCAAACCTTGTACTGAGAGGAAATGCTTCTCGTGCATCCAAACACCTTGAGCCAAAACCCATGCCATTTGTGTCCACCATATCTACCTACTATGTGGTATTTTTCTGCCATTCCAAAGTAAATTACTTGAGTGCTACCTTTAAAATTTCATTCCTTTACCTTTACAATATATAGCTCATGGGACAAATAGCTTAAAAACTATTGTGGTGATGAATATGTAGTTATGTGTCTTAATTCTTATAAGTTGCTTGTTGAGCGGTAACCATGTTTCTAGGGACGCCATCAACTTTACCTTTGTTGGATATCATGTGAGATGCTATGCATGTTCGTCTTGTCTGAAGTAAGTGCGATTTCATGATCAAATGGTTTGAGTATGCATATGTTAGAGAAGAACATGGGGCCGCTAACTAAAGCCATGTATCATGGTGGAAGTTTCAGTTTGGACATACAACCTCAATCTCTTATGAGAATATTAACTGTTGTTGAATGCTTAAGCATTAGAAGAGGAGTCCATTATCTGTTGTCTATGTTGTCCCGGTATGGATGTCTAAGTTGAGAATAATCAAAAGCGAGAAATCCAATGCGTGCTTTCTCCTTAGACACTTGTACAGGCGGCATAGAGGTACCCCTTTGTGACACTTGGTTGAAACATATGTTATGCGATGATAATCCGTGTCTTCCGAGCTAAGTAGGACAAGGTGCGAGCACTATTAGTACTCTATGCATGAGACATGCAACTTGTAGGAAGTATTATGCATAGCACATATGAATTATTACTACCGTTGACAAAATTGTTTCTATGTTTTCAAAACAAAAGCTCTAGCACAAAAATAGTAATCCATGCTTCCCTCTGCGAAGGGCCATTCTTTTACTTTATGTTGACTCAGTTTACCCACTTCTTTCTATCTTAGAAGCAAACACTTGTGTTAACTGTGTGCATTGATTCTTACATGTTTACTTATTGCACCTGTTATATTACTCTATGTTGACAAATACCCATGAGATATACATGTTACAAGTTGAAAGCAATTGCTGAAACTTAATCATCCTTTGTGTTGCTTCAGTGCATTCTACTTTGAATTTATTGCTTATGAGTTAGCTCTTATGCAAGTCTTATTGATACTTGTCTTGAAAGTACTATTCATGAAAAGTTTTGCTATATGATTCATTTGTTTAGTCATTATCTTTGTTAGCAATCTTTTGTTCAGATCACTCCATTCATCTCATATGCTTTACAATAATGTTGATCAAGATTATGTTGGTAGCATGTCACTTTAGAAATTATTTGTGTTATCGTTTACCTACTCGAGGGTGAGTAGGAACTAAGCTTGGGGATGCTTGATACGTCTCAAACGTATCTATAATTTCTTATGTTCCATGCTACTTTTATTACAATACTTGAATGTTTTATACATACTTTACAGCATTATTATACATTTTCCGGCACTAACCTATTAACAAGATGCCGAAGTGCCAGTTGCTGTTTTTCTGCTGTTTTTGGTTTCATAAATCCTAGTAAGGAAATATTCTCGGAATTGGACGAAATCAACGCCCAGGGGCCTATTTTTACACGAAGCTTCCAGAAGACCGAAAGGGGGACGAAGTGGGGCCACGAGGTGGCCACACACCAGGGCGGCGCGGCCCAGGCCCTGGCCGCGCGGCCCTAGTGTGTGGGCCCCTCGTGACGCCCCCTGACCTACCCTTCCGCCTACAAATAGCCTTCGTCGCGAAACCCCCTGTACCGAGAGCCACGATACGGAAAACATTACTGAGAGGCCACCGCCGCCAATCCCATCTCGGGGGATTCAGGAGATCGCCTTCGGCACCCTGCCGGAGAGGGGAATCATCACCGGAGGGGCTCTACATCATCATGCCCGCCTCCGGATTGATGCGTGAGTAGTTCATCCTTGGACTATGGGTCCATAGCAGTAGCTAGATGGTTGTCTTCTCCGCTTGTGCTATCATTGTTTAGATCTTGTGATCTGCCTAACATGATCAAGATCATCTATTTGTAATGCTACATGTTGTGTTTGGCGGGATCCGATGAATATAGAATATTATGTTAAGTTGATTATCAATCTATCATATATGTGTTGTTTATGTTCTTGCATGCTCTCCGTTGCTAGTAGAGGCTCTGGCCAAGTTGATACTTGTAACTCCAAGAGGGAGTAATTATGCTCGATAGTGGGTTCATGCCTCCATTGAATCTAGGATCGTGACAGTAGGTTCTAAGGTTGTGGATGTGCTGTTGCTACTAGGGATAAAACATCGATGCTTTGTCTAAGGATATTTGTGTTGATTACATTACACGCCATACTTAATGCAATTATCTGTTGTTTACAACTTAATACTAGAAGGGGTTCGGATGATAACCTGAAGGTGGATTATTTAGGCATAGATGCATGCTGGATAGCGGTCTATGTACTTTGTCGTAATGCCCTGATTAAATCACATAGTAATCATCATTGATATGTATTGAATCTTTATTTGTCAATTGCCCGCCTGTAATTTGTTCACCCAGCATGTTAGTTATCTTATTGGAGAGACACCTCTAGTGAACTGTGGACCCCGGTCCATTCTTTTACATCTGAATACATTCTACTGTTTTTACTGTTTTTTGCAAACAAACACCATCTTCCACTCGATACGCTTAATCCTTTGTTTTCAGCAAGCCGGTGAGATTGACAACCTCACTGTTACGTTGGGGCAAAGTACTTTGATTGTGTTGTGCAGGTTCCACGTTGGCGCCGGTTTCACTGGTGTTGCGCCGCACTATATTCCTCCACCAACAACCTTCACGTGCTTCTTGGCTCCTACTGGTTCGATAACCTTGGTTTCTTTCTGAGGGAAAACTTGCTGCTGTGCGCATCACACCTTCCTCTTGGGGTTCCCAACGGACGTGTACATCTATGCGCATCACTTGCCACCATTAAAAAATTGTTATTTGGATGTTAATCTTGCCGATAATGTTAAAAAGAAACCTTTGGGGAGGATTGATAATGTTCGCATAACGGTTAACAATAACCTTGTCCCCGTTGATTTTGTTGTCTTGGATATTGAATGCAATGCATCTTGTCCTATTGTGTTGGGAAGACCTTTTCTTCGTACTGTTGGTGCTGTTATTGATATGAAGGAAGGTAATATTAAATATCAATTTCCTCTCAAGAAAGGTATGGAACACTTCCCTAGAAAGAGAATGAAGTTGCATTTTGATTCTATTATTAGAACAAGTTATGATGTTGATGCTTCTTCTCTTGATGTTACTTGATTTGTACTTTCTGCGCCTAGCTGAAAGGCGTTAAAGAAAAGCACTTCTTGGGAGATAACCCATGTTTTATTTTATTACTGTATTGTTGAGTCTTGGAAGTTGCTTACTACTGTAGCAACCTCTCCTTATCATGTTTTTTTTGCCAAGTAAAGTTTCTATGTTAAAGTTGATGCTATATTTGGATTGCTGCGCAGAAACAGCATTGCTGTCTGTCATGAATTCACGCAGAGCTCTCTGTAAAAAAATCAAAAAATCTGAAAATTTACGAGCGTGATCCTCAGATATGTACGCAACTTTCATTAGTTTTGAGTTTTTCCGTTTGAGCAAGTTAAGTGCCCCTGCAAAATTCGTCTTTACGGACTATTCTGTTTTTGATAGATTCTGCCTTTTATTTCGCATTGCCGCTTTTGCTATGTTGAATGTGTTTCTTTGTTCCATTAACTTTCATAAGCTTTGTGCAATGTCCAGAAGTGTTAAGAATGATTGTGTCACCTCTGAATATGTGAATTTTAATTATGCACTAACCTTCTAATGAGTTTGCTTGAAGTTTGGTGTGGAGGAAGTTTTCAAGGGTCAAGAGAAGAGGATGATATACTATGATCAAGAAGAGTGAATGGTCTAAGCTTGGGGATGCCCCGGTGGTTCATCCCTGCATATTTTAAGAAGACTCAAGCATCTAATCTTGGGGATGCCCAAGGCATCCCCTTCTTCATCGACAACTTATTAGGTCACTTCTAGTGAAACTATATTTTTATTCCATCACATCTTATGTTCTTTACTTGGAGCGTCGGTTTGCTTTTATTTTCGTTTTTGTTTGAATAAAGTTGGATCCCATCATCCTTATATTGGAGATATTACGCTCCGCTTTTTCATATGGAACACTTGTGTTCTTAATTGTGCTTTAATGTTCATGGCGAAGGCTGAAAATTGCTTCGTTAAATTGCTATTTGGTTGGAATCAGAAAATGCTGCATATGGTTTGGTAACTTGGCAATTGTTTGAGCTCTCATAGATCATGTTCAAGCTCTTGCATCATGTTGTTTAATCTATTAATGGAGAACTACCGTAGAGCTTGTTTAATTTGGTTTGCATGATTGGTCTCTCTAAGTCTAGATATTTTCTTGTAAAGTGTTTGAACAACAAGGAAGACAGTGTAGAGCCTTATAATGGTTTGCATGATTGGTCTCGCTAACTAAAGCCATGTATCATGGTGGAAGTTTCAGTTTGGACATACAACCTCAATCTCTTATGAGAATATTAACTGTTGTTGAATGCTTAAGCATTAGAAGAGGAGTCCATTATCTGTTGTCTATGTTGTCCCGGTATGGATGTCTAAGTTGAGAATAATCAAAAGCGAGAAATCCAATGCGTGCTTTCTCTTTAGACCTTTGTACAGGCGGCATAGAGGTACCCCTTTGTGACACTTGGTTGAAATATATGTTATGCGATGATAATCCGTGTTTTCCGAGCTGATTAGGACAAGGTGCGAGCACTATTAGTACTCTATGCATGAGACTTGCAACTTGTAGGAAGTATTATGCATAGCACATATGAATTATTACTACCGTTGACAAAATTGTTTCTATGTTTTCAAAACAAAAGCTCTAGCACAAAAATAGTAATCCATGCTTCCCTCTGCGAAGGGCCATTCTTTTACTTTATGTTGAGTCAGTTTACCCACTTCTTTTTATCTTAGAAGCAAACACTTGTGTTAACTGTGTGCATTGATTCTTACATGTTTACTTATTACACTTGTTATATTACTCTATGTTGACAAATATCCATGAGATATACATGTTACAAGTTGAAAGCAATTGCTGAAACTTAATCATCCTTTGTGTTGCTTCAATTCATTCTACTAAGAATTTATTGCTTATGAGTTAGCTCTTATGCAAGTCTTGTTGATACTTGTTTGAAAGTACTATTCATGAAAAGTTTTGCTATATGATTCATTTGTTTAGTCATTATCTTTGTTAGCAATCTTTTTCTTCAGATCACTCCATTCATCTCATATGCTTTATAATAATGTTGATCAAGATTATGTTGGTAGCATGTCACTTTAGAAATTATTTGTGTTATCGTTTACCTACTCGAGGGCGAGTAGGAACTAAGCTTGGGGATGCTTGATACGTCTCAAATGTATCTATAATTTCTTATGTTCCATGCTACTTTCATGACAATTCTTGAATGTTTTATACATACTTTACAGCATTATTATAAATTTTCCGGCACTAACCTATTAACAAGATGCCGAAGTGCCAGTTGTTGTTTTCTGCTGTTTTTGGTTTCAGAAATCCTACAAAGGAAATATTCTCGGAATTGGACGAAATCAACGCCCAGGGTCCTATTTTTCCACGAAGCTTTCAGAAGACCGAGGGGGAAAGGAAGTGGGGCCACGGGGCGCCGCCACACTAGGGCGGCGCGGCCTAAGGGGGGCCCGCGCGGCCCTAGTGTGTGGGCCCCTCGTGACCCCTCTGACTCCGCCCTTCCGCCTACTTCAAGCCTTCGTCGCGAAACCCTCTGTACCGAGAGCCACGATACGGAAAACCTTACTGAGACGCCGTCGCCGCCAATCCCATCTCGGGGGATTCAGGAGATCGCCTCCGGCACCCTGCCGGAGACACTACAAGAAAATCAACACATAGAGACGTTACCTATAAGACACATTTATTTTCGTCTCTAGAAGTAGGACTAGTTTCATGTAAGAACGTTTATATAGACGCTGCAGAGAACGTCTCAAAAAATGGTTTATCAGATAGAAAAAATAATAAATTATGAAAGTTTTATGTGCTTATAGACGAATCATGAGACATTTTGGAACACGTCTTTAATTGAGAATCGAGAAACTATTTTATTTGTTGGGTAAACAATCAGTATGCTCGGAATACCCATGTAAAATACAATCTCGTTGGAGAAAAATATATCCCGTAGTAAATACACTGGACAACTATACAACAAAGTTCCAAGTGTCCTGAACCAGTACTATTTCACATGAGACCTTACAACTTCAACTCGTACCTCTCCACATAATACGTTTCAGTAGAACCATTCTGTTGCTACAAACCAAATTCTGTTACTGTATTAGAAAAGTATTCATTCTGACGCTAATTTGGTGGTTTCCATATAATACGTTCTACAGTAGTAGAACCCTTCTTTTGTTACGAAAACAAGTTCTGTTGTGAGGAAAATATTCGTTCTAACTTCTGAGTTCTGACGCTATATGTTTGGTGGTTTTACAGCTTAAGATTAAGAAAATATTCCCGCTTATTTTTCATTTTGGCGCTAACTCCAGGTTGTTTTACCACTTAAAAAAACACTCCCGCTTATATTTTGAGAAAAAAACTGTACGGAGTAGTACTAATATATTTCCCCCTCGCACCATCTTTTAACCCTCGCCTGCATCTCTCCAGACTCCAGCCGCCACCGCCAGGATCCGCTGCTCATCAAAGATCGGATCCACTGCTGATCAAACATCTAATCCGCTGCTGATCAAAGATCGGATCCGCGGCCGTGTGCCTCCGCCCAGGTTTGTGCCCCATCAAATCCATCTCGTTTACATGTTATACCGCTAGGGCTAGCCGGTGAATTCTGCGCCGCCGGACCCATCACGGTCAACAGGAAAGAGTTCGGGGTTGCTGCGGCATGCGGATGACGTGGTGGGTTCGTTCTTCTGCGATGGGTGTGGTACTAGGTGCGCAGGTAGTCCCGTGGACGCCGGCAGCCTCCCGTTCATCGCCAATCCGCGCACTGAGAAAAGCTCGATCGTTGTTTAGCATCGCTTCTCATCTTTTGTACTTCCGTATCTTTTCCAGGGATAGGAAATTATGGCCTGGAATAAGCGAGAAATTTAGGCTGTAGTACTCTTTTCCATTAAACGGTTGTATCATTCACTGATTCACATGAATTTAGGTGCTAGTATATTTGAATTTTTCTTTTCTCATCACTCGCTGTATACATGTGTTGCCTCTGTTCAATTGAGGTGTCAGTATTTTTTCCAGGTCATACCTCCCTATCTATTTGCAGGGTCGATGGGAAGACTGGAAAACTGCACAATGAACATTGTTGTACTGTTCGCAGTAACAAATGGATGGAATGTAACCCTGCATTAATTACTGCCTTGTATAGTTCACTTCCCCAACCTGAACCGAGTTTAATCTAACCCAATTGCTAAAAAATGCTTGGATGCTAGTTTGCAGTTTGCAGTTTGAGCACTCGTTTTCTGTCCGTCCGATCCGCCCGATCAAAACGCGTGGAGAGTTTGGTTCTGACAGAATCGCACCTGGCCACGTCCCGCACGGCCCACCTGCAAGCCTTCCTAAAAAAACTGGCTTCAGACGCGTCGCCCACTGCCTCCCGCCGGCCTGGTTACCGCGCACCGCTTGCCGTCGGCCCGGTTCTCCCGCGCGCCTCGCGCCGCCCGCCGTCGTCCCGGTTCTCCCGCGCGCTCCCGCCGCCGGCAGGTTCCCCCGCGCGCCACCAATCTGGATCCCCAGCGCGTTGCCGTTCTATGCCCCGTGGGCGCAGGTCCAAGCCCCATCCCCGCCCCCAGGGCCCCGGCCATCACGTCCGTGGTGGTCGCGTTTTGACCCGCGCGCTCGATTTATGGTGGTTCGGGTCGATTCTCTTGCGGGGATGGAGGGGATGACGAGGGGCGGTGGGGCTCTTCCAGGAAGGTGGCAGGGGAGAGACAGGGTTATGCGCGGCGGATCCCTAGCAGACGACTAGGCGAGGCCACAGTCGGCGCTCGGCCATGTCGTGGCTCGTGAATCCATTCGGGAGAGACTGAGAGCAGATCTTATCTCTTCATTTCTTTTGCAATTTAGTTCTCTAACTTCAAGGATTTTAGGCCCAAATACAAGTGGTTTAGTGTTCATTTCTTTTTTGGCTGAGTTGGATGTTGCTTTTTTCCCCCTTATCGTGTGGTCTCTCCGTGGAATGGCAACATACCGGCGGGGGCAGAAGCCAAACTTGATCAATATGTAAGCAAATTCGAAACCATTGTTTCAGTTTCGTTGGGGTAGATGGTGAACTTGTGAAGTTGTAAAGCTCAGGCCAATCGTGTAACTAGATGCCTGCTCCAGATGTGAAAACAATGTTCGCTGCTTCAGTGCCGCTTGCCAGAAAATTATTTTGCTACAGATGTGACGATCAGAAGATGTAGGCAGCACCCAAACCTGCGCCCTCCTGCAACTCTTCAAAATCTATCGCTAGCTAATTTCCAATCAAAGCATCAGCTTCGGTCACATATTTAGCCATGGCAAATAATCCATCGTGTGCTTCCTCGGGTCGTGGCTCGTGGCACCAGCCAAATCTGCGTTGATTGAGGTGGAGTTGTGCCTCCCAACGGTGGCCACGAAAATAATAAATTTGTCATTCATATATGTGCTAATTTGTATTTTTGCCGAGAGTATTATTGGTTCATAAATGAGCTAAGTTGTTTTTTCACAGAATAATTTGTTCTCGCATACATTTGCTAAGTTCTATCGGTAGACAGTAAATTGTTGCTTCACATAGATATCAAGTTGCATACTCATTATCTCTATGTTGTATATCTTCACCCCGAACTATTTAACACATATATTGTAAGTTGCATACATACTATTACTAAGATCATATACCACTAGCGATAAGTTGCATACCGACTGTTGCTAAGTTATATACATCAGTGGTCTAAGTTGCATACCTACTAATATTAAGTTGTATACTCAGTGTGGTTAAGTTGTATACCCATTATTTCAAAGTTGTATACCTACTAATATTAAGCTGTATACCCAATGTTGTTAAGGTGTATACCTACTAATATTAAGTTGTATACCACTATTATTGTTAAGTTGTATGCCGCTATGATTAAGTTGCATCCATTGTCCAATATATTTCACCACGTCTAAGTTGTATATCACCGTCACTAAGTTGGCTAGAACAATTATGGTAAAGTTGCACACCACTGTCATGAACTTGAATAAACCTGCGTCTAAGTTGCCTACACTACCACGATTTGTTGAGAAGTAGCGCACCATTGTCATGAAATTACCAACCGTTGCGTGTAAGTTGCACGTTATTTGGCATATGCGTTGGTAGTAAGTTGGCTACCTCGAAAACCAAGTTGCCAACAATAATAGTGGTACAGTGAAATTGTAAATAGTGAACTTGCCTATCACTATGCCTGAGTTGCAACTAGTAGTTACTAAGTTGGCTAGCATCATTATCGTGAGGTTGTGCATCTTTGTCGGAAAGTTGCATATCGATGTGCCTAAGTTGCGTAGTGATTTTTTATGAATTTGTATTTTTACCCACGGCACTAGAAACTATAATGGACAACTAGTAGTGCAATATTGCAAGTCTCATTACTATGAAGTTGTTGGCTATTGTTGCTAAGTAAGTACTTTATAAATTGGCTATAAAGTATACAAACATATAGTGTAAGCAACTTTTGTACAAAGTTGTTTTTCTACAACAGTAAAGTTGGTTTATCACGGCATCATAGTTGCTTTTCGATTTTTTAAATTTTATCGAAACATGTACAAATGGGATCTAGTTTCGAAGATCTCGTCACGAGAGGTCTAACGGTGAAAGCGGATTGCAATTCCGACACACAATTCACGAGTTATGACTTTTTGAAATTTCTTCTTATGAAATTAAATGCACACGTGAAGTATTTCTGGGTGATTCAGCTAGCTGTCCTCAACTTCCCATTTTTAGATATTGAAGACTTTCCTTTTATGGGTGAGTGCTTAGACGAGTAAAGTGGCACCCGGATGCTGCCTAGTCATGTCCTTAATCTAATTAGCTTCTTGAATTATGTGTCATCTTTCCAGTATGACTCTATTTATTACATGTGTTTAGATAAGAAATGTAAAAAATCCGGATTTCATAGATGTTAATGGAAGTTGGAAAAATTAATAAAGTCAGCACCTTAACCAGTTTCTTTGTGGAAAGATGAATTAACCATCATCTGTATACTCTTATAATTTTCTTTTTTTAGGTTGACCCTCATGAAAGAGCTGACAATACAAATATCCAACATGAAACAAATAATAATAGTCGAGTGTCACCACGCAATATGCAGACTTCATCAAATACTTTCCAGGTGATGCGTTAGTTCCATATTTAATGATTTCTTGTTTAACAATTATTTAATGGAAGATCCGGTATTCTGTTCAAGTATCGTTGGTTCTAAGCAGGAATCATTTCCTGGGAAGTGTGCTACAATAAAGGAGAGCTATGCAAATTTATCATTTTCATATATGACAAGATTACTAAGGTATGTTCAGAGTTTTACTCAATTATAACATTGCGCCTTTTTTTAGCATGAACTGTACTGGGCTTCAACTTAGACGCCCAAAAGTTTATGCAAAAGAACATCTGGGTTGTGTATCAAGTGATCAGCCTACTAAGAAGGTATGTGCTACTGAGGATTTGCATTTGGAATTAGTGTGGTTATCTACAAGTAATATTATTGATTATTTTTGTACCTTCACAATTGCAACAACTATGTCCAGAGTTATGCCAATCCATCTTTACGACTTTGGAGCATAATTGCTGTGGTGCATGAATAAAACTGATGTCAACACAGATTCAGGAGGCGGGGTTGAGTTTTGATAGGTCCTCTTATGTTCAAGAGTTGAGCATGGAATTGCTAACCTAGTAATAGTTGTACATATGATATATTTAAATACATCTTATGATTATGAAGATATTGCCAATATATATATGTCATGGAATCTTGTATGACTGTGGTGGCTTTATTTATAAAGCGGGGCGAAAGCCTATTTCAAAGAGGAAATGATGCAAGTTGTAGCTGAGAGGATAGCAGTTGTCGTGTAGGATTAGTCCAAGATCCCTTTTTTAATTTAATCAACTGAACTTGTCATCTGGCCCTCTACTAGCTTATTCCAAGGAGTTTCACACTTTGGTTGTGACTTGCTTTTCAGGTTAAATATGGAGCTATGTAGGGCTGAAATGAATAAAGATGGAAGAGGGGAAAAGCATTAGTTTCTTCATTGATAAATTAATGGATGGATATTATTTACCACGGAGTATCATTTTTGACAGCTGATTGTAATATAGGAATTTTATAATTTTTCCTATTAACGATCTTTCATGATGTATCTGTGAATTATTAATATGGATATTCTATCCAGTTTCCAGCGTATGTTTCTATTAATGAATTTATTCCCGTTTGTGTTAGTTGGTTATATAATGGTCGTGCGGTCGTGCCTTGTACGTCAACCTAAATATGAAGCAAAAAAAATCATATTTTTACTTGGATTTCCAACTAAAATAAATTATGCCAGCACATATCAATTTTGAGACGCAATATCCAAAATACAGTTAAAATATCTATTTCCAAAATACAATTGAAATAATGTAAATATGTATATACACAGTTTGTACAAGACGAGTACCCTATATATACCTAATGTATACATGAACAGAGCATCTCTAAAATATATTGAGACTCAAACTTGACGTGTCTATTAAAATGTCTCTACGTGGGTAGACATGCTTTCGAGCGTCACTATGAAAAAACCTTTATGTATCTAGACACGCTTAGCAAGCATCCTTATGTTTCTTGAGACGGTGCATAAGGAGACGATCCTACGACGCTTTATGAAAGCGGCTATAGAACACTCTAGAGATGAAATATCACGTCTCTAACCTTCAAAATTAGCGTCTCTACATTCATATTTTCTTGTAGTGAGAGGGGAATTATCACCGGAGGGGCTCTACATCATCATGCCCGCCTCCGGATTGATGCGTGAGTAGTTCATCCTTGGACTATGGGTCCATAGCAGTAGCTAGTTGGTTGTCTTCTCCGCATGTGCTATCATTGTTTACATCTTGTGAGCTGCCTAACATGATCAAGATCATCTATTTGTAATGATACATGTTGTGTTTGGTGGGATCCGATGAATCTAGAATATTATGTCAAGTTGATTATCAATCTATCATATATGTGTTGTTTATGTTCTTGCATGCTCTCCGTTGCTAGTAGAGGCTCTGGCCAAGTTGATACTTGTAACTCCAAGAGGGAGTATTTATGCTCGATAGTGGGTTCATGCCTCCATTTAATCTGGGACAGTGACAGAAAGTTCTAAGGTTGTGGATGTGTTGTTGCTACTAGGGATAAAACATCGATGCTTTGTCTAAAGGATATTTGTGTTGATTACATTACGCACCATACTTAATGCAATTATCTGTTGTTCACAACTTAATACTGGAGGGGGTGCGGATGCTAACCCGAAGGTGGATTATTTAGGCATAGATGCATGCTGGATAGCGGTCTATGTACTTTGTCGTAATGCCCTGATTAAATCACATAGTAATCATCGTTGGTATGTATTGAATCTTTATTTGTCAATTGCCCACCTGTAATTTTTTCACCCAGCATGCTAGTTATCTTATTGGAGAGACACCACTAGTGAACTGTGGACCCCGGTCCATTCTTTTACATCTGAATACATTCTACTGCAATTATTGTTCTTTACTGTTCTTTGCAAACAAACACCATCTTCCACTCGATACGCTTAATCCTTTGTTTTCAGCAAGCCGGTGAGATTGACAACCTCACTATTACGTTGGGGCAAAGTATCTTGATTGTGTTGTGTAGGTTCCACGTTGGCGCCGGTTTCACTGGTGTTGCGCCGCACTACATTCCTCCACCAACAACCTTCACGTGCTTCTTGGCTCCTACTGGTTCGATAACCTTGGTTTCTTCCTGAGGGAAAACTTGCCGCTGTGCGCATCATACCTTCCTCTTGGGGTTCCCAACGGACGTGTACATCTACGCGCATCATCTGATAACTTAGGAATCAATTACAGTTTCAATGTAGCGATGAATGAGTCGGTAACAAATTTTTATGGTTGGGGGTGGAAGGAATTTCTTATCAATTCCAATTCTAAGGCTGGTGATTTTATTATGTTTGAAATGACCAATAGCTTGGACACACCAATTAAAGTAGGTCCTTGCAAGTCAGCAAGAATGTCCCAGATCAGTAAAGTCCAACCTGATACTTTGACTGGTTCTCATAGTGAATCAAGTGAGGGAGAACCAGATCAAAGTGAATCAAGTGATGGAGAACCAGATCAAGGTTGCATGATTTTCTAGATTTATTCATATGTTTTTATCTATGATGCAAAATGCATACACCTTAAACAACATTAGCTTATTCATACTTTCTTTTCACTTTGTTTTTCTTTCTTATCAGTGTACGATAGACACAGTGTTATTGTCATGACAAGGCCACTTGATTGGACTATTAATCTTTTGGCTAAGTGGAGAGCAATTGTTAATAGGAGAGGCACTGGGTTGGGACCATTGTTTATCCACAAACTCACTGCCACAAACATTGACAATTCCCTGATGGTATGTATGTAATTTGTTTCTCTTTTTTATATATGTCCTTTTTAAAATGTTTTTATTGTACTCAAGATCATTTAATGAATATGAATGCTTTATATATTAGGATGTTTCATTTTTCTGTTTGTTGTATTGTGCAGAAAATTCCAACCATGGTTGTCCAGGGTCTTAACCTTGAACCATCAGGTGATGTGGTTCTGTCAGCGGATAACACACCAGATGTCGTTGGACAGTTCTATCCCTCCACTGATGGTAGGATGATAGTAAGTCCTGATGCATGGGAAGATTTTGCTGGAAATAATGGACTAGCAGCTGGTCAAGTGGTGATGTTTCTCTTTCATCCATATGGCGATATCATCACAAGGAGGCAGGGTGTTGTTGTTACTGTTGATGTCATTTGAAGATGTAATGCATTTTGTGTATGTTGGAATATCGTTCAATCTGAATTGTATCGTGTGAAACGCTTGTTTAACCGTTCTATATTCCTGAATTATGCTTTTGTACCTTAAATTTTTCGAGATTTGATGTTTTTTGTGTATCATGATGGTGAATTTTATGTCCCTTTAGTTTTGTTCAACTGATCTGTATGTATGTGATCTTTTTTTTATCTATCAAACCTTAGAAGCTTATGATCCCAACATTTTTTTGTTTATAAATCAAGCTAATCACTTATCATTTTTTTATAGACCCTACCCCTGTAATGTGTTTTGTTACCAACATTTTTCTGTGTCTCCATACAGTTTGTATTGTACAAATCGCGCCCCCTTCTTGTGTTTTAGTGAAACAAGGTACTATTTATCAACCCGCCGATTCATATTTTCACCAATATGTTTAAACAATGTTGTACCAACTCTCTCTTTTCCTTTTTTAAATTGTGTGTTATTCTCTAATTGGGTCGTCTCTTCATGTCCGGTCCGGTCCAGTCCAGCCCACTTATAACTATGCTTCTTCTCGAACCGTCGGAGCCCCCACTCCTCGAGTTGCTCATTTACAGTTTTCCTCGCACGAGAAGTGGAGGGGCGGTTGAGAGCAAGCGGAAAGAAAACTCTGGTGTAAGTTGAATCTTAAATCTTCCTCCATCAAATCGTTTTTTGATGTATACTTCTTGTTTTTTACTCTCCTTTTGCATCTCTCTGTAGTTTGCTTTTGTACCATTTTTCTCAAGTTTTTCAGGGTTTTTTCTGGGTGGAGAAACTAATCCATCTCTCTTTGGTGTTCTTTTTCTGTTGAATCCGAGTTGCGACTTGATGGTTTTATGATATCTTTTGTTCGAATCTCACCTCAATCAACTATTTCTACTTTCAATCGATTTTTTCTGATGTCCGATTGAATTTTTTTTCATTTCGCAGGTGAACAGTAAGTGCGAACAGAAGAGGAGTTTTCTCTCTGGTGAATTGTTGGTGTTCGTCTTTTTTTTATTGTTGGAGATCTGCTTTTTTTCGTCTCTCGGTGGTTGATACGTCTCCAACGTATCTATAATTTCTGATGTTCCATGCTTGTTTTATGACAATACCTACATGTTTTGTTCACACTTTATATCGTTTTGATGCGTTTTCCGGAACTAACCTATTGACGAGATGCCGAAGTGCCAGTTCCTGTTTTCTGCTGTTTTTGGTTTCAGAAATCCTAGTAAGGAAATATTCTCGGAATCGGACGAAATCAACGCCCAGTACCCTATTTTCACCGGAAGCTTCCAGAACACCTGAGAGCCGCCAGGGGAGAGCCACAGGCCCACCACACATGGTGGCGGCGCGGCCCAGGGGGGGCGCCCCCTATTGTCTGGCCCCACCAGGGCCCCTCCGAGGCTCCCCTTTCGCCTATAAAGTCTCCCTGACCTAAAACCCCGAGACGAATAAGCCACGGTACGCGAAACCTTCCAGAGCCGCCGCCATCGCGAAGCCATGATGTGGGGGACAGGAGTCTCGGTTCCGGCACGCCGCCGGGACGGGGAAGTGCCCCCGGAAGGCTTCTCCATCGACACCGCTGCCATCTCCACCGCCATCTTCATCACCGCTGCTGTCTCCCATGAGGAGGGAGTAGTTCTCCATCGAGGCTAAGGGTTGTACCGGTAGCTATGTGGTTAATCTCTCTCTATGTACTTCAATACAATAATCTCATGAGCTGCCTTACATGATTGAGATTCATATGATGATGCTTGTAATCTAGATGTCATTATGCTAGTCAAGTGGATTTTACTTATGTGATCTCCGGAGACTCCTTGTCCCACGTGTGTAAAGGTGACAGTGTGTGCACCGTGTGGGTCTCTTAGGCTATATTTCACAGAATACTTATTCACTGTTATGGATAGCATATTGAAGTACTTATTTATATCCCTTTATGATTGCAATGTGTTTTGTATCACTATTTATCTATGTGCTACTCATGTGATGTTATTAAAGTAGTCTATTCCTCCTGCATGGTGTAATGGTGACAGTGTGTGCATCGTGTAGTTCTTGTCGTAGATTATGATCATAATCTCTTGTAGGTTATGGAGTTGATTATCGCTATGATAGTATTGATGTGATTTATTCCCCCTTCATAGTGTAAAGGTGACAGTGTGTATGCTATGTTAGTACTCGGTCTATTTTGCAAAGATCTATTATGCTCTAAGGTTACTTAAACATGAATATCGAATGTTGTGGAGCTTGTTAACTCCGGCATTGAGGGTTCGTGTAATCCTACGCAACGAATGGTGTTCATTATCAAACAAGAGTATATGTAGCACAAGGAAGAGAACTTATTTATTATGTGATCAATGTTGAGAGTGTCCACTAGTGAAAGTATGATCCCTAGGCCTTGTTTCCACCATAAAGAATTGCTTCCCACGCCAGCAAGCTATTTTCTGGCGCCGCTTGTTTACTGTTTTACTGCATCTTTACTTTCTGCAATATTACCACCATCTATACCACCTGTGTTTTAGTATCTCTTCGCCGAACTAGTGCACCTATACATCTGAAAAGTGTATTAGGTGTGCTGGGGACACAAAAGAATTCTTGCATTGTGATTGCAGGGTTGCTTGAGAGGGATATCTTTGACCTCTTCCTCCCTGAGTTCGATAAACCTTGGGTGATCCACTTAAGGGAAAACTTGCTGCTGTTCTACAAACCTCTGCTCTTGGAGGCCCAACACTGTCTACAGGAAAAGAAGCGTGAGTAGACATCAAGCTATTTTCTGGCGCCGTTGCCGGGGAGGAAAGGTAAAAGGCACTCATACTCCGGTCCCAGGTAACTAAGTTATTTTCTGTTGCCGTTGTAAGTGCTCGAAGCTATTTCCTTTAGATCCTGCAATTGCATCTTTTGGTTTCTTGTTTACACTAGTTAGGCATAATGGAAAGCAACAGTGAGCTTTTATTTCTATTTCCTGAGTTAAGACATGGATTGTTTGCTGCGAAAATTTAAAAACCTATGGAATCTTATTTGCATGCTAGTAGCAATGATATTAGTATGAACGCTTTGAACACCATTGTTGTTAATGATATGGAAAATTCTAAGCTTGGGGAAGCTGGTTTTGATGAGCATGATATTTTTAGTCCCCCAAGCATTGATGAGAAAATTTTCTTTGATGATACTTTGCCTCCTATTTATGATGATTATAATGATAGTGGTATTTTGGTGCCGCCTACTATGGAGAGTAAATTTTATTATGATTATACTATGCCTCCTACACTTGATGAGAATAATAATGATAGCTACTTTGTTGAATTTGCTCCCACTACAACTAATAAAATTGATTATGCTTATGTGGAGAGTAATAATTTTATGTATGTGGCTCATGACAAGAATGTTTTATGTGATAGTTATATTGTTGAGTTTGTTCATGATGCTACTGAAAGTTATTATGAGAGAGGGAAACATGGTTATATGCATCTTAATAATATTAAGTTCCCCCTCTTTATGTTGAGAATCTTGAAATTGCGCTTGTGCTGCTTTTCTATGCTTGCCACTTTGTTCTTCATGAGTTTATTTGTGTACAAGATTCCTTTTCATAGGAAGTGGGTTAGGCTTAAATGTGCTTTGAATTTGCTTCTTGATGTTCTCTTTTGCTTCATTGTTTATTTTCATGAGAGCATCATTAAAATTACTGAGCCCATCTTAATGGCTATAAAGAAAGAACTTCTTGGGAGATAACCCATGTGTTTATTTTACTACAGCACTTTTGTTTTATATTTGAGTCTTGGAAGTTGTTTACTACTGTAGCAACCTCTCCTTATCATGTTTTTTTTTTGTGCCAAGTAAAGTCTCTATGGTAAAGTTGATGCTAGATTTGGATTGCTGCGCAGAAACAGCATTGCTGTCTGTCACGAATTCACGCAGAAGTCTCTGTAAAAAAATCAAAAAAATCTGCAAATTTACGTGTGTGATCCTCAGATATGTACGCAACTTTCATTAGTTTTGAGTTTTTCCGTTTGAGCAAGTTAAGTGCCCCTTCCAGGTTCCTCTTTACGGACTGTTCTGTTTTTGACAGATTCTGACTTTTATTTCGCATTGCCGCATTTGCTATGTTGAATGGGTTTCTTTGTTCCATTAACTTTCAGAAGTTTTGTGCAACGTCCAGAAGTGTTAAGAATGATTGTTAGCTCACGAGAAGAGTTTTTAGTTTCAGTTTGGAGACTACCCCCGTGGAGAATGGCGGAATGCCCTGCAACCAACCCTTCTTCCTCTCTCTGCCCACAATCAAGCCTAATCACTCCCAATCTCTTCTAAATCCCTCCTCTCTCGTTTAGATCTTAGTATCCCCACCATCTCATCTGCTTCTCTCCGCTCCCCGTTCCCCTCCCCCGCACAGCCAGGTTTCCTTCTCTTCATGCAAGAATAACGAAGTACAGATCTACAAGAAGATAAGATGGAAGAGCAGATATCGACAAGAGATCGATCTCTTGTGCCGCAAATTCCTCAGGCAGTGGAGATCCCAGAAATCCCACTTCTGTCAGTGGGCTTACAAACCATGAGCCTCTCAGATCAGGATCAGCAGCAGCAGAGCAATAACCAAGAGGAAGAGAAATTTACTCTGCTAATGAAGATTGCTTGCACAGGAGGTACACCAAAATTTCTATCTCTCATTTCAATCCAGCAAGCAATGACAAGAGCCTGGAGGAACAACTATCACAAGGTGTCTCAGGTAAATCAGTTTGTTTTCAAGGCTCACTTCACTTCCTTTGAAGCCATGATGTTTGTGTTCACAAAGCAGCCTTGGACAGTCGGTTCGGATATTCTGCTGTTAGAGTTTGAAAGTTCAGGAA
The DNA here is from genome assembly GCF_019359855.2 of Lolium perenne. NCBI lineage: Eukaryota > Viridiplantae > Streptophyta > Magnoliopsida > Poales > Poaceae > Lolium > Lolium perenne. The sequence goes on from NC_067248.2 coordinate 105,257,991, forward strand.
AGGAAATTGAAAAAGGAGATTACAAATTTGACTTTGTCTATGCTACTGTTAGAGCGTATGGTATTCCAAAAAAACACAGATCTTTCAAGATACTAAAGGATATTCTGAATCTAGTTGGCTCCCAATCTGAGTTCCATGAGCTGAGACAAGTGATGTTAGATTCAAGGCCAGATTATATTTGGGGAATTGCTAAACTAAAAATTGGTGTGCCTGTCTTTGATCGTGTCAAGCTCCTTTATTCAGTAAATGAGGCAGGAATCACATATCTGAACTATGAGAAAATCGGAAGAATTTGCTTGTTCTGTGGAGTGATGTTTCATACAGTAGGGAACTGTTATCTTAGGCAGCAGATTGTGACAAAGAAGATTCAATCAGGGCAAGAAGATCAAGCACAGCAAGTTCCTTTTCAGCGTTATGGTTCATGGATCATTGAGCCTGCAGATATTCCATCAGACTTTGCAGCACATGGTCAAGGAAGCAATGCATATCAGATTACACGAGTGGACAACGCACAGAGAGTAGCTGGATCAACGCCATCAAAGCAGAAAACAAATGAAGAATCAAGTGATGCCATGACAAGGAAAATGCTTCAGTTTGGTGGAAAATCTTCAGCAATGGCGGAAGGGCAGCAGCTGGAAGAACGCATTGTTCACCCACCAGTACGCATTCAAGACGGGAACCGAAGCCAGGACGGTGCATTGATCAACTCTGAATTTCATGGAGGACATGTGGGATGGACAGTCGGTACCACTCAAAATGCTGGACAGGGTACACTCGAGAAAATTCCAGGAATGAATGAAAAAAGTGGGGGCCCAGATACAGTTATACAACAAGGCCAATTTAGTCCATCTGGTTCAATGTGTTTGACTACTCTGCCATATCCGTTAGAAGAAGAAGCACGGATCCTAGAAAATTTGGGCCGCACAGCAGGACATGGGCTACTCTGCCTAGGGAAGGAACCGCTGCAATTTGAAAACACCTATCAAATCCCCCGTACTCCTCCTGTAAACCTACAATCTACCATGGATCCCAGTGCCCAAATGTTGCCAGTGGCATCTCCCAATTCACACCCCTTAACCCACTACAACCCGACTACTCCCATTCCCACTCCCCACTCTCTCTCTCCGGCCAAATCCCCACCCAAGCGCTCGGGAGCCCCGCTCGAGCTGCTCTCCTCGCCGGCGCCAAAGCGGTCGGCGACTGCGACCGGCCAAGATGGACAGGAAGGAGGAGCTGATCTGAAGGCGGTGCAGATCCCTCCCGGCGGAGCGGCCAACGCGGCGAATCAGATACTGCTCCCCATCGAGCCGTCGGCAACTTTCGGAGCCGGAGGAGCAAGTGGAGCAGCCCCTTCCGATGTTCAAGGAACCATCGGAGTAAGAGGAGGTGGAGGAGGAATCCTTGGAGCAAGACCGAGCTTCTCCAACAAATCAAGGTCAAATCCCTCTCTTTCCACTACAAGGGGCAGGGCTCGACGTAGACCTTCGGGCTGGGATATTCCAGAGTGTGCCAATGTTGGAGCTAGCCACAGAGCTGCTGGGGTTACTCACCATAAACCTGGTGCTTCAACCTGGCACCGTCTTCGCAAGCCCGAAGAAGTGGCTCTGGGCAGCACTGGTGGCAGAGATTCTGGCTCGGCTGTGGGCATTTTTGGTTTCACCAATACTGGTTCGAATTGCCCATCGCCGGCTCTCAGCAGCTCGACAGATAGAGCAGACCATGATCCTTGGCCACTTCACACTCCGTCGCCGTCTCAGACTATGACTTCGCAAGACACTCGCCATGGAGGCTTCTCACCTCCTCCTATGGCTAGCGAGTACTATGTGGGTGTGGATGGTTGCTTTGGCAGTGATGCAGCCGGAAGCCAGGCAAATGTTCAAGGCCAAGTTCAACTGGGCTCCTCTAGCAATGCTGCTACACAGGTTATGTGTGATGACTCTGGGAGAACAAGTGTGGACATGGATCTCGAGGCAGCGGCGCCAGCCCTTAAGGCGCCACGGGCGCCATGAGGGCCTTAGGATGGAACTGCCAAGGTATGGGCAAGACCCTTGGCAGTAACAGAATGATGTATCTTGCCCGGATGATCACTTCTGCTAAACCACAGGTAACCTTTGTTTCCGAAATCAAATCATCCAAATTCACTAGTAATGATTTAAATGCTAGGTTTAATATGTCCAATAGCTTTGTAGTGCCCTCTCGAAGACGCTCGGGCGGGCTCTGGTTGATGTGGAATGATGATCTCCAAGTGACTGTGCATAGCTCTAGCTTCTATATAATCCTAGCTACTGTAGTTTATAGCACTAGAAATCTGAAGTTTGGCTTGGTTTGTATATATGGTGATCCGTATCATCGTCAAACTAGTGCTATATGGGAACAAATTGCTGCTTTTGTGCATGAAAACTCCTCTATGCCTATGCTTTGTATGGGAGATATGAATGAACTTCTGTATGATATGGACAAGAATGGCCTTAATATAAATCGTAATCGTATGAATGCTTTCCGTTCTTTCATAAAGAATTGTGGTTTATTTGATCTTGTTTTTAGTGGACCTGCTTACACATGGACTAATAAACGTTTTTCTTCCAAACCAACTTATGAAAGATTGGATAGATGTCTTGTAAATGCTGAATGGTGTGATGTTTTTCCTATCTCGAATGTTTATAACATGCCGATTTTCCATACTATAAGTGATCATGCTGCTATTCTTCTCTCTACGGAAGGACCTGTTAAGAGAATAAAAAAGACGTTTAAGTTTGAAAACTGGTGGTTAAAAGAGAGTGATTTCAATGATTATGCAAAAAAGGTTTGGAATGTTTCAAAAAATAAATCCTTCTCGAATAGGACTAACCATCTTGCAGGTCAATTAAAGATTTGGTGTAAGAAAAAGAAGCCGTTGCAGCAAGAGTTAAATAGTTTGGAAGAGCAAATCAAGGCAATTCAAATGAAGCCATCCCAACAGCAGGACCACACAGCAGAAACTTCGCTGACCATAAGGTATGAACAAACCTTGACAAAATTAACAGACTCCTATATGCAAAGGGCAAATAAACAATGGGTAAAAGATGGTGATAGAAATACTTCTTTTTTCCACAGAGCCATCATTAAGCGTAGAAGAAAAAATACTATTGTCTCGATTAAAGATGAGAACAATGTGCTGCAATATATGCCGGATAGAATTAGTACTACCTTTGTGAATTATTTCCGGTCTATTTTTGCTTCTACTCGAACTAGCAATGGCAGGCCCTTCTTGCATACACATTTGCCTGTCGAAATAGAAGATTTTACTTATTCTATTCCTGATGAAAAAGAAATCCTAGATACTCTTAAAGATATGAAAAGAAATGCTTCCCCGGGTCCAGATGGTTTCAATGTCGAATTCTACATTGCTACTTGGGATTGGATTGGTCAAGATGTTATTCAACTTGTAAGAACTTTCTTTCAAACGGGTATCATGCCTAGTCACATAAATGACACTCACATTGCGCTTATTCCGAAAAAACTTGTTCCTTTAGTTCCAGCTGATTACAGGCCAATTAGTTTATGCAATGTCATTTACAAAATCATAGCCAAATGCATAGCTAATAGACTTAAGCCTCATTTGCCTGATTATATTCATCCTTCTCAACAAGCTTTCATCGAAGGTAGGCGAATAAGTAACAACATCATCATTGCCCAGGAAATTACTCATTCTTTTGCTCTCAGTTCCTGGAAAAATAAAGCTTTCATGCTAAAAATAGATCTGGCAAAAGCCTTTGATAGAATTGAATGGAATTTCATTGTAGCTGCTTTGGTACGTAAAGGGCTGCATGGTCATTTCATAAATCTCATTTACGCATGTGTCTCGTCACCCACTTTCTCTGTTGTAATCAACGGTCAACCATTCGCAAAATTTAAAGGTGACAGAGGAATACGACAAGGATGCCCTTTATCGCCGTACTTGTTTGTACTTGCTGTAAATGAGCTATCAATATTGCTGCAGGAAGCAATGGCTACTAACCTTTTTGCAGGCATTAAATTAGGACCGAACTGCCCGCCTATCCACTCTCTGCTGTTCGCAGATGATCTTCTAGTATGTGGGCAGGCCACGGAACAGGAAGCGACAAGAATGAAGAATATCTTACAGGAATTCTGCAACAGATCTGGACAAACGCCAAATTGGACAAAATCGGGAATTCTATTCAGTAAGCATGTTGACAATCATATTTCTCAAATAATTCGGAATATATTCCCTGTGCCTGTTATAGACTCAAACTTCGTGCACCTTGGTCATCCTCTTATCATTCCGGGGAAAGATAGAAATGCTGCTTATAATTTTGTTCTAGAGAAATTTAAATCCAAACTTTCTACTTATAAAGCAGATCAACTTTCTCATGCTGCAAGATTAGAACTTATCTAATCCGTCTTCTCATCCATTCCTGTCTACTATATGTCTAACATTCTGTTCACAAAAAATTTTATTGCAAAACTCACAGGCATTATTAGGAACTTCTGGTGGACAGGTATAAGACAAGAGCCAAACTCGAAAAGTTTGTGTCTAAGAGCTTGGAAAGATATATGCACGCCAAAAAAAGAAGGTGGGTTAGGTATTAGAAACTTGCAGGCCATGAATCAAGCCCTTATAGTGATGGCAGCCTGGAGACTTGCAGACCAACCAAATAATTTTCTCCATCTTGTTTTAAAATCAAAATATTTTCCTGACTCTTCTATTTGGCGCCCAAATTCAAATGTTCCAAAATCAGCTTTTTGGGCCTCCATTCTCAAAATCCTTCCTATACTCAAAGCCCATTCATTCTATCAGATCACTATGGGCCAAATATCCATATGGAGCACTCCTTGGTGTGAAAGTTGGGCTCAAATTTATGACAATCTTATAATCCAGCCTGAAGGTTACTCTTACCCCAGTCAAGTTAAGGACTTATGGATACCTGGACAGAAAATTTGGAATTCACAACTTATTGACACTTTGTTCCAGGAACAGGTGGCGGCAGAAATAAAATTCACTCCTATTATTACTGCTCAGGAGGAAGATTGTCTTTGTTGGAAACTAACCCCTGCAGGTAAATGCAGTACCAAAAGCGCATACAAAGCATGTCTCGAGCGAATGTATGAACAGGGGGAGCCGAAGCCAAGACAGGTTAGTAATTCTACTAAACAGTTGCTTCAATCTATTTGGAAGAATAACAACATCATACCCAGAATAAAAACTTTTGGCTGGAGAATCATAAGACAAGCAATTTCCTCGGGTGCAAGAGCGGGTAAGTACAGTAAGCATATAAGCAAATTATGTTGCAGGTGCCATTTGGAAGAAACGGATCAGCATCTATTTTTCTTGTGTGCTTTTGCTAGAGGAGCTTGGTTTATGAATCCATGGCACTTAAGAATTGATCAAATTGCTACTCCTTCTGATTCTATATCTCAAATTCTTATCAGACTTATAAATATGAATCACCCAAATGGTTCTATTGATAACATACTTACTTTTTTGTGGTGTCTTTGGAAATCCAGAAATGATTATCTTTTTAATAAAAAAGATTCCACTCCTATCCAGATTTACCAAATGACAATTGCTATTAAAAAAAATCTGGAGCTTCTGGATGTTGTACAGTTATCGGAGAACAGGTTACAGACTAAGCTGAATACTCAAGGAGATCAAGCCAGACAGGGAAATACAATTAGGACGGATTTGCAGATACAAGGAAGCAAGATATTTATGGATGCGGCATGGAAGAAGAGGAAAGCACAAGCTGCCCAAGAAAATTGCAGGACAGGAATTGGAATCTTTTGTCAATTGCCCAGGCAAGGTCGAGAAGAAACACTCATGATTCAGGCCTCCACAACACACTCTTCTTCGCCTTTGCTTGCGGAAGCTGATGCTCTTTTGTTTGCAACAAACATAGCTGCCCAGGTCCAAGCACAAGAAGTCACATTTCTTACTGACAACCTGACACTTGCAAGAGCAGCTTCAGCAACAACCATTACAGATGATCAGGTACCTTGGGAGCTTAGGCAACAAATAGCAGGCTATAAAAGAGATGCAGAAATGTTGCAGTCCAAAATCTATCACATAAATAGGAAGCTAAATGGAGTAGCCCATGATTGTGCACAACAGGCAATTAGACGACCTATGTCCTTGCCTATCTTCACCTGTTTGAATTCAGCTCACAGAGCTATAGGCTCTTGTCCCTTTGCTCTTTCATTCCAAAACTTTGAAATTCAGGGATATGTACTTCTTGATGTACTTTGCATATGAGCTGAATAAAAATTTGGCGCCCCAGGCGCCTCTCTTTGTTCAAAAAAAAAATGTTAAGAATGATTGTGTCACCTCTGAACATGTGAATTTTTGATTGTGCACTAACCCTCTAATGAGTTTGCTTAAAGTTTGGTGTGGAGGAAGTTTTCAAGGGTCAAGAGAAGAGGGTGATATATGATCAAGAAGAGTGAAAAGCCTAAGCTTGGGGATGCCCCCGTGGTTCATCCCTGCATATTTCAAGAAGACTCAAGCATCTAAGCTTGGGGATGCCCAAGGCATCCCCTTCTTCATCAACTTATCAGGTTTCTTCTATTGAAACTATATTTTTATTCAGTCACATCTTATGTACTTTACTTGGAGCGTCTGTGTGCTTTTATTTTTGTTTTGTTATTTTCATTCTCTGAATAAGTTCATCCTTGTGTGGGAGAGAGACACGCTCCACTTTTTCATATGAACACTAGTGTTCTTCATTCTTGCTTTTAATGTTCAAGGGCGAAAGTTGATCGCTTCACTTGTTGCTATTTGGTTGGAATCAGAAAATGCTTCATATGGTCTTGAATAATTTGATACTTGGCAATTGTTTTGAGCTCTCATATATCATGTTTAAGCTCTTGCATCATGTAGTTTAAATCTAGTAGTGGAGAACTACTGTAGAGTTTGTTGAAAATTGGTTTGCATGATTAGTCTCTCTAAGGTCTAGATATTTTCTGGTAAAAGTGTTTGAGCAACAAGGAAGACAATGTAGAGTTTTATAATGCTTGCAATATGTTTTTATGTATGTTTCGCTGTACCGGTTGATACTTGTGTTTGCTTCAAACAACCTTGCTAGCCTAAGCCTTGTATTGAGAGGAATTCTTCTCGTGCATCCAAAACCTTGAGCCAAAACCTATGCCATTTGTGTCCACCATATCTACCTACTATGTGGTATTTCCTGCCATTCCAAGTAAATACTTCATGTGCTACCTTTAAACAATTCAAATGCTATTATCTCTTATTTGTGTCAATGTTTTATAGCTCATGAGGAAGTATGTGGTGTTTTATCTTTCGATCTTGTCATTTACTTCTGACAGACTTTCACAATGGACTAGTGGCTCATCCGCTTATCCAATAATTTTGCAAAAAGAGCTGGCAATGAGGTTCCCAGCCTCAATTAATTAACTTGCATTAATAATTCTCTTCACATGTTTTGCTCTGATCTATCAGTAAGCAACTTAAATTTGCAAATAGACACTCCTCCATGGTATGTGAATGTTGGAAGGCACCCGAGGATTCGGTTAGCCATGGCTTGTGTAAGCAAAGGTTGGGGGAGTGTCATCTAATAAATAAAACTAAAGTACATGTGTAAACAAAAGAGAAGAGGGATGATCTACCTTGCTGGTAGAGATAACGTCCTTCATGGGAGCCGCTCTTGAAAGTCTGGTTGATAAGGTAGTTAGAGTACCCATTACCATTCGTTGACAACAACAAACACCTCTCAAAATTTTACTTTTATGCTCTCTATATGATTTGAAAACTTGAAAGCTCTAGCACATGATTTAATCCCTGCTTCCCTCTGCGAAGGGCCTATCTTTTACTTTATTGTTGAGTCAGTTTACCTATTTCCTTCCATCTTAGAAGCAAACACTTGTGTTAAATATGCATTGATTCTTACATACTTGCTTATTTGCATTCATCATATTACTTTATGTTGACAATTATCCATGAGATATGCATGTTGAAAGTTGAAAGCAACTGCTGAAACTTATATCTTCCTTTGTGGTTCTTCGATGCCTTTACTTTGAACTTATTACCTTATGAGTTAACTCTTATGTAAAACTTTTTGATGCTTGTCTTGAAAGTACTATTCATGAAAAGTTTTGCTATATGTTATCTATTTGTTAGCAACCTATAGATATTGCTTTGAATCACTCCATTCATGTCATATGCTTTACAATAATGTTGATCAAGATTATGATGGTAGCATGTCACTTCAGAAATTATTTGTGTTATTGTTTACCTACTCGAGGGAAAGTAGGAACTAAGCTTGGGGATGCTGATACGTCTCCAACGTATCTATAATTTCTGATGTTCCATGCTTGTTTTATGACAATGCCTACATGTTTTGTTCACACTTTATATCGTTTTGATGCGTTTTCCGGAACTAACCTATTGACGAGATGCCGAAGTGCCAGTTCCTGTTTTCTGCTGTTTTTGGTTTCAGAAATCCTAGTAAGGAAATATTCTCGGAATCGGACGAAATCAACGCCCAGTCCTATTTTCACCGGAAGCTTCCAGAACACCCGAGAGCCGCCAGGGGAGAGCCACAGGCCCACCACACATGGTGGCGGCACGGCCCAGGGGGGGCGCCCCCCTGTTGTCTGGCCCCACCAGGGCCCCTCCGAGGCTCCTCTTTCGCCTATAAAGTCTCCCTGACCTAAAACCCCGAGACGAATAAGCCACAGTACGCGAAACCTTCCAGAGCCGCCGCCATCACGAAGCCAAGATCTGGGGGACAGAAGTCTCTGTTCCGGCACGCCGCCGGGACGGGGAAGTGCCCCGGAAGGCTTCTCCATCGACACCGCTGCCATCTCCACCGCCATCTTCATCACCGCTGCTGTCTCCCATGAGGAGGGAGTAGTTCTCCATCGAGGCTAAGGGCTGTACCGGTAGCTATGTGGTTAATCTCTCTCTATGTACTTCAATACAATAATCTCATGAGCTGCCTTACATGATTGAGATTCATATGATGATGCTTGTAATCTAGATGTCATTATGCTAGTCAAGTGGATTTTACTTATGTGATCTCCGGAGACTCCTTGTCCCACGTGTGTAAAGGTGACAGTGTGTGCACCGTGTGGGTCTCTTAGGCTATATTTCACAGAATACTTATTCACTGTTATGGATAGCATATTGAAGTGCTTATTTATATCCCTTTATGATTGCAATGTGTTTTGTATCACTATTTATCTATGTGCTACTCATGTGATGTTATTAAAGTAGTCTATTCCTCCTGCATGGTGTAATGGTGACAGTGTGTGCATCGTGTAGTTCTTGTCGTAGATTATGATCATAATCCCTTGTAGGTTATGGAGTTGATTATCGCTATGATAGTATTGATGTGATTTATTCCCCCTTCATAGTGTAAAGGTGACAGTGTGTATGCTATGTTAGTACTCGGTCTATTTTGCAAAGATCTATTATGCTCTAAGGTTACTTAAACATGAATATCGAATGTTGTGGAGCTTGTTAACTCCGGCATTGAGGGTTCGTGTAATCCCACGCAACGAATGGTGTTCATTATCAAACAAGAGTATATGTAGCACAAGGAAGAGAACTTATTTATTATGTGATCAATGTTGAGAGTGTCCACTAGTGAAAGTATGATCCCTAGGCCTTGTTTCCACCACAAAGAATTGCTTCCCACGCCAGCAAGCTATTTTCTGGCGCCGCTTGTTTACTGTTTTACTGCATCTTTACTTTCTGCAATATTACCACCATCTATACCACCTGTGTTTTACTATCTCTTCGACGAACTAGTGCACCTATACATCTGACAAGTGTATTAGGTGTGTTGGGGACACAAGAGACTTCTTGCATTGTGATTGCAGGGTTGCTTGAGAGGGATATCTTTGACCTCTTCCTCCCTGAGTTCGATAAACCTTGGTTGATCCACTTAAGGGAAAACTTGCTGTTGTTCTACAAACCTCTGCTCTTGGAGGCCCAACACTGTCTACAGGAAAAGAAGCGTGAGTAGACATCAGTGGTGAGCACTTCTACTATGTTTTTATCTAGAATCAATTATATTATCTACATTTAACTATTTTTTATGTTTATGTTTTTTATTAAGCATTTTTTGTTTCCAGCAGCTAGTCAAGAAATAAGATCCAATATTTTTTTGTAATCTATTAGTCTAAAATCCACCTATTTGTCAGCAGCAAAGTAGATATCATGGTAGTTATCAACATTCATATATTGTAGTCATCAAGTGTTTTTTTATATACTGATTGTTGATTTTCTTCACCTTCAATTATTGGGGTTATTTTTATTTTGAGACGCACAATAGTTATCATAGGTTTTCTTTGTAGATTAACTATGAAATTTGCTGAATTAGATATCATTTTTCATATCTGATTGCATGTTCCTTCTTTTTTTTTTTTGGTTATAGACTCTGTCATGACATTTTCTTTTGATTAAATCTCTTTTTATGTTTTATGCTTTATTACACATTATTTTTTGCATAGAAGTAAGCCAACAAATGTGATCCAATACATTTTGTCTACAGGGCGGTTCACACCGAGTAATTTAACCTGCCGTTCCTTCTTCTCTTTTTCTCCACTGACCTCTTTGTTTGTCTTCCTCTTCTAATGGATTAGGAAAGCAAGGTTAGCACAAACAACAGTGACATGGATCAGGAAAAGGAGGTTAGCAATCACAGTAGTCACATGGATCAGGAAGAGGAGGTTAGCAATCACAGCACTGATATTGATCAGGAAGCAGAGGTTAGGAGTCACCACAGTAAAACCTGTAAGATTGTTGCACATTCGGCCGAGATTGAGGTTGTCTACACCGATGACAACCATAAAGCGGCCGAGATTGTTGACATGTATGAGCAATGGCTTAGCAAGGATGAATACAAGTTCGTGGGCCTCGACTTCGAGTATTGCGACCCACAATTTGAAGGAGACTATCGTATCTCTATTGTTCAACTGTCGATGAAGAATCATGTATTGGTCTACCAATGGTCAAGGTATGTAGATCAGTTTCTTTTTTATAGCAGTTCTTTTTTACATTGTTTTTGTTTTTAATATGGAAATATGTTTTTTCTTAATGTATAATAGTTCAGCTTGCATTTTTGCGTGTGTTCTAATCAGTTTAGATCGAATGATTTTTATTTTTCTACTTTTTGTTTTATGTTTCATATCCATATGTTAGCAACACTACTATTTTTTATGTGTTCTAACAGTGGTGAAAGCAGATTTTTCATAACTTATATCATTTTTTGATCCTATTATTAATGCTGGGTTTTTTTTGCCCTGTTCTTTTTTTTGATATATTGTTCATGTAGCAGTAGCGACAAGTGGTGTCCGAAACTCATGGATTTCCTACGCAGTGGTGTACATTTTGCTAGTGTTGATATAAGGAATGACAAAATAGCAATCAAGCAAAGTTGGAATATTGAAATACCAAGTCAGTACCACATTGATCTGCAGGACTTGTTCAAGCTCGAACGTGATAGGACTGGCATGGCTGACATGGCAGCCAGCCTGATAGACATCAGCTATAAAGGAATGAAGAAAGAATTCCCATCTATCCAGCACAAGTTCTGGGAGAAGAATCCACTTGATGAAATTAATCTTGAGTATGCAGCCAAAGATGGTTTTGTGGCGTATGAACTGTACCGTATAATTCGTAATTTCAACTATGGACAGCGCCACCTGCTACCTTCGCTGGCAACACCAACAACAGTTCAACCCGCTTCAACGAGCGGCATAAATACTTCTTCATCAAGCAGCTGCAATGGAAAAGAATTGGTCGGAAGCAAGCGCTCCATTGGTGATGAAGGGTGGACATACACGCGCATCAGCAATGGACATGAAAATTGGAGTGCCGCTGCGTGGGGGTTTTCTTCTTATGATGGGACAAGCACTTATCGTTTTCCTGGAGCCCCTTGGGACAACTGGCCGGAGGAGAAGAAGCCGAAGTTAGGATGGAGTGTCGCGAAGTGTATATGCTTTGTAGGTTCTGTTGTTTGTTTTGTCAATGGGTTGAAATACTTTTCTGTAATGACTATCAGACCAATCCGGGTTAGACAATCTATTATCTACCCACCCTTTAACCTTTCATCAACATGCATGTCATCCTTCAACCAAGACCTAAGTTCTGAAGTTACCAAACACGGGAAATGCGGAAGAGGTGAACCTATTTTATCAACCCTCCCGTTCATTTTTTATCAACGGGCTAACACAATTTGTACCAACCCATTCTCTCTTTATCTTACATCCTTCTTTTTTCTTATAGAAAAGTTGGTTCCTTGTTTTTTTTAAGGGAACAAGGGAACCTATTAATCAACCCTTCCATTCAGTGTTCATCAACAGGCTACTCTTTGTTTTACCAACCTTTTTTTCTTGTTACATCGGTCTTTTTATTATACAAATTTTGGTCCTTTGTTTTCTGAAGGGAAGAAGGGAACTTTTTTATCAACCCACCCTTTAACTTCTTATCTACGGGTTAGACAATCTTTTATCTACCCACCCTTTAACCTTTCATCAACATGCATGTCATCCTTCAACCAAGACCTAAGTTCTGAAGTTACCAAACACGGGAAATGCGGAAGAGGTGAACCTATTTTATCAACCCTCCCGTTCAATTTTTATCAACGGGCTAACACAATTTTGTACCAACCCATTATCTCTTTACGTTACGTCCTTCTTTTCCTTATAGGGAAAGTTGGTTCCTTGTTTTTTTAAGGGAATAAGGGAACCTTTTAATCAACCCTTCCATTCAGTGTTCATCAACAGGCTCCTCGTTGTTTTACCAACCTTTTTTTCTTGTTACATCGGTCTTTTTTATTATACAAATTTTGGTCCTTTGTTTTTTGAAGGGAAGAAGGGAACTTTTTTATCAACCCACCCTTTAAATTCTTATCTACGGGTTAGACAATCTTTTATCTACCCACCCTTTAACCTTTCATCAACATGCATGTCATCCTTCAACCAAGACCTAAGTTCTGAAGTTACCAAACACGGGAAATGCGGAAGAGGTGAACCTATTTTATCAACCCTCCCGTTCAATTTTTATCAACGGGCTAACACAATTTGTACCAACCCATTTCTCTCTTGATCTTACATCCTTCTTTTTTCTTATAGAAAAGTTGGTTCCTGATGACCCACAAGTATAGGGGGTGTATCGTAGTACTTTGGATAAATAAGAGTGTCGAACCCAACGAGGAGCAGAAGGTGTTGACAAGCAGTTTCGATGAAGGATCCACTGTAAATGCTCACAGACAAGTATTCAGGGGGTTTTGATGTAGCAGATAAATAAAGTACGAGTAAGTAAAATGCGAGAGAAATAATTGCAGCGAGTGGCCCAATCCTTTTTAGCACAAAGGACAAGCCGGTTTGTTTACTTATAATGACCAAACGTTCTTGAGGACACACGGGGATTTGAGTCTAGTGCTTTCGCTTCCTATAGTTGATTAATCTTCATTGTTTTGATAAGTGTTGTGTGGGTGAACCTATGCTAATGCACCGCCCTTCCTAGGACTAATACATACTTGTGATTATACCCCTTGCAAGCATCCGCAAATACAAGAAAGTAATTAAGATAAATCTAACCACAGCCTTAAACTCTGAGATCCTGCTGTCCCTCCTGCACCGATATACTAACGGGGGTTTAGGTTTCTGTCGCTCCGGCAACCCCACAATTAGCAAACGAATACAAGATGTACTCCCCTAGGCCCATAAAGGTGAAGTATCATGTAGTCGACGTTCACATGAAACCACTACAAGAGTAACACCACAACTTAAATATCATAACATTGAATATTACTCAACCATAATTCACTACTAACATTTAGACTTCACCCATGTCCTCAAGAACTAAACGTACTACTCACGAGACATCATATGGAACATGATCAGAGGTGATATGATGATGAATAACAATCTGAACATAAACCTTGGTTAAATGGTTTCACTCAATAGCATCAATAACAAGTAGTAATCAACACAGGGAGAGTTTCCCCTATCAAACAATCAAGATCCAACCCAAATCGTTACAGCGGTGACGAGATGCAGCGGTGGAGATGGCGGTGTAGATGGTGGAGATGATGATGATGATGATGGAGATGATGTCCAGCTCGATGACGATGGCGATGGCGTCGATTTCCCCCACCGGGAGGGAATTTCCCCGGCGGATTCCTGCCCGCCGGAGAGCTCTTTTCTCTCTGGTGTATCTCCGCCCCGCAGAGGCGGCTCTGTCTATTCTCCGTAACTCCCCGTGCCTTAGGTTTTCGGGACGAAGAAGTACGCGAAGGAGAGGCGACTAGAGGGGGCTGTGGGCCCCCTCCCCACATGGCGGCACGGCCAGGCCAGGGCCCGCGCCGGCCTATGGGGGGGCCATGGCGGCCCCTCTCGTCCCCTCCTTTTGGCTCCCTTCGTCTTCTGGAAAAATAGGATTTTTCATATAATTTCCGTCAATTGTTGATCTTCCGAAATATGGTGTCCTGACGGTGCTTTTTCCAGCAGAATCCTGACTCCGGTGAATAATTCTCCAATGATCATGAAACATGCAAAATAGGTGAAATAACATAAGTATCATCTCTAAATATGAAATATATCAATGAATAACAGCAAATTATGATATAAAATAGTGATGCAAAATGGACGTATCAACTCCCCCCAAGCTTAGACCTCGCTTGTCCCCAAGCGAAACTGAGCTCAATAAACAAGACCACATGTTTATGGAGTGAAGAGTCGATAAATAAAATACGGACAAGAAGCATCATATTGATTCACACAAGATATTCTAGTAAACATTCTCTTCGTATAACTCAACTTGAAATAAGTAAAGAGAAATCACAAATAGAGGTGCATAGGAAATCATAAATGGTTATGGCAAACTTTGTTCTTGGTCAGAGAACTATTAACTGATTGTACTTATCTTCTAAGCAAAGCTTTCATATCAGAATTTATATGGCAGGGCTCTCATCCTCAATCATAACAATCTCCTCATAATCATTGATAACTTTCAAAGTCATATTCATTCAGATAAAATTTGTACTATACAAGAAAGCATAAAAGACATGATTAACTAAATCATAGCATAAATGGTTGGTTCACAACAACCCGATTGCTTGCTTAAGTTAGAGAGAAATAGGTTTACTGACTCAACATAAAAGTAAAAGATAGGCCCTTCGTAGAGGGAAACAGGGATTAAATCATGTGCTAGAGCTTTTCAAGTTTTGAAATCATATAAAGAGCATAAAAGTAAGATTTTGAGCGGTGTTTGTTGGTGTCAACGAATGGTAGTGGGCACTCTAACCCCCTTGCCAAACAGACCTTCCAAGAGCGGCTCCCATGAAGGACGTCATCTCTACCAGCAAGGTAGATCATCCCCCTTCTCTTTTGTTTACACATGTATTTTAGTTTTATTATGGATGACACTCCCCCCAACCTTTGCTTTCACAAGCCATGGCTAACCGAATCCTCGGGTGCCTTCCAACATTCACATAACATGGAGGAGTGTCTATTGCAAAATTAAGTTGCTTACTGATAAATCAGGGCAGAACATGTGAAGAGAATTATTAATGAAAGTTATTAATTGGGGCTGGGAACCTCGTTGCCAGCTCTTTTTGCAAAATTATTGGATAAGCGGATGAAGCCACTAGTCCATTGGTGAATGTCCGCCCAACAAGATTGAAAGATAAAACACCACATACTTCCTCATGAGCTATAAAACATTGACACAAATAAGGAATAATATAGTTTGAATTATTTAAAGGTAGCACATGAAGTATTTACTTGGAGTGGCGCAAAATACCACATAGTAGGTAGTTATGGTGGACACAAATGGCATGGGTTTGGTCTAATGTCATAGATGTATGAGAAGCATTCCCTCTCGATACAGGTCTTTGGCTAGCAAGGTTGGGTAGCAAGCATAAAGGTTGAGGGAAACAAACAAATATACATGTGATAGAAACAATCATGCATCTTTCTCATAAGCACAAGCAATTTTAACTTCAGAATACTAAACTCATTAGCAGAAAGATAATAAAGCAATATTTCTACATGTATTTCCCTTTTCTATTTAAACATCAAGGTGTTGTTGCTATTGACCAATGCTAAGTTTGCCAAAACCAAATAGATTTACTTGATGCTCCCAAAGTGATATCAATACTAATTTCAAGAGTAATCATATAACAAAAATTGCAAACTAAAATAAGGTGTGCAAAAAGTAAATGATAAGACTTCTCATTAATATTCCATAACGATAACTCACACCAACGGATACATAGATAACCAAATAAGAGAGAGATACTTCCACAATGCAAACTATTCTATATGATAACTTCCCTACTCATGATATGACACTACTTGATAGTAAAAGATAAAGATAGTGATGATGTGATACCGCGGCACTCCCCCAAGCTTGGAACAAACCAAGGGGATGCCAATACCGATGATGAATTACTCCTTCGGTGGTGCTGGTGGTGGATTCTTCTCGTCATCAGACTTCCAGGGAAGAGGCTCTCCATCAACAAACGATGTCTTGGTCTCGGGAATCCTGAAACTAGCAGCATCGCTAATGCGTTTAAACCTGTTTTCATACTCACAGTTTTGATTCCAAACATCATAAAGTTGCGCCTGAAGTTGGTTGGTAGTGTTGTGAAGTGAGAGGATATCGCTCCACAGCTTTGCAGTCTCCTTCTCGTGTTCACCAATGAGTTCGGACACAATTCTGTGGAAGATGTCCACTTCACGCTCAGCCATCTTCTTGTAGGTGAAGACCTCTTGTTCTAGTTTCTCCATCCTGTCCTCCAAGCTTCCTTCTCCCTTAGGTCCCCGAACATCTTCTATCTGCAGCTCTCCATCTACGAGCAGCAATTCCTTGGGATGCATCTTCAACTCGCTTATGTACGGGTTGACGACGTTCTCAAAGAAGTTGTCCTTCGGAGGCTCCGACGAAGACATGGTGGCTCTAGATCTGAAAACAATATCCTGGCAGAAAACAGCTCGAAACAAAACACGACGAGAAAACAATATACGAACCTCTGGAGATCCGGGGGATTATATAGCAAATATTTTTACGACAAAAGGAAGGTTCCAGGCCGAAAATGAGTGGAAACGGGACGCCGAGGGGCTGTCACCATAGGGCGGCGCGGCCATGGTGGGGCCCGCGCCGGCCTATGGTGACGGGCCCTCGCGCGTCTCCTCCACTCCGTTTCGATCCCGTAATTTTTCATATTTTCCATAGACAGCAGAAATATTGTTCGGAAAGTTAAACGCGGACTTTTTATTACTAAAACTGTTACCTATTCAAAGTCGGACTCTGCAGAATTGTCAATTTGATCTTTGATGAAAGCTTCAGGAGTCATCACTTGAATAACATCAATATCTTCATTATAAGAATCTCCAGAAATATAATGCTTGAGTCTTTGTCCATTCACTACTTGTGTGGCGTTACCTTCCAAAGAGCTAATTTGAATTGCCCCTGAACGATATACCTCCTCAATAACATATGTTCCTTCCCATTTTGAGAGTAATTTCCCTGCAAAAAATCTGAGACGAGACCGATACAATAGGACTTTATATCCATAATTAAATTCTCTTTTAATAATTCTTCTATCATGCCACTTCTTAACTTTCTCCTTAAAAAGTTTAGCATTTTCATAAGCTTCACTTCTCCATTCATCTAAAGAACTCAATTGTAGCAACCTCTTCTTACCGGCAAGTTTAAAATCTTTATTAAGTTCTCTTACAGCCCAATAAGCTTTGTGCTCTAGTTCTAAAGGTAAATGACAAGCTTTTCCATAAACCATTTTATAAGGAGACATTCCCAAAGGATTTTTATAAGCAGTTCTATAAGCCCACAGTGCTTCCTTTAACTTACTAGCCCAATTCTTTCTAGATTTATTAACAGTCTTTCCCAAGATAGCTTTAATTTCTCTATTTGATAATTCTACTTGCCCACTAGTTTGAGGATGATAAGTGATACGTCTCCAACGTATCTATAATTTCTTATGTTCCATGCTACTTTATTGATGATACCTACATGTTTTATGCATACTTTATGTCATATTTATGCGTTTTCCGGAACTAACCTATTGACGAGATGCCGAAGTGCCAGTTCCTGTTTTCTGCTGTTTTTGGTTTCAGAAATCCTAGTAACGAAATATTCTCGGAATTGGACAAAATCAACGCCCAGGTTCCAATTTTGCCCGGAAGCATCCAGAACACCCGAGAGTCGCTAGAGGGGGGCCACACAGGCCCCAGATGATAGGCCGGCGCGGCCCAGGCCCAGGCCGCGCCGCCTTATGGTGTCGTCGCCCCTTCGACCTTCTGACGCCGCCTCTTCGCCTATATAAAGGTCCCAGACCTAAAACCTCGAGACGAAGAAGCCACGGTACGAGAAAAGTTCCAGAGCCGCCGCCATCGCGAAGCCAAGATCTGGGGGACAGGAGTCTCTGTTCCGGCACGCCGCCGGGACGGGGAAGTGCCCCCGGAAGGCTTCTCCATCGACACCGCTGCCATCTCCACCGCCATCTTCATCACCGCTGCTGCTCCCATGAGGAGGGAGTAGTTCTCCATCGAGGCTCGGGGCTGTACCGGTAGCTATGTGGTTCATCTCTCTCCTATGTACTTCAATACAATAATCTCATGAGCTGCCTTACATGATTGAGATTTATATGATGATGCTTGTAATCTAGATGTCATTATGCTAGTCAAGTGGGTTTTACTTATGTGATCTCCGGAGACTCCTTGTCCCACGTGTGTAAAGGTGACAGTGTGTGCACCGTGTGGGTCTCTTAGGCTATATTTCACAGAATACTTATTCACTGTTATGAATGGCATAGTGAAGTACTTATTCACTAGTCTATGTGCTACTCATGTGATGTTATTAAAGTAGTCTATTCCTCCTGCATGGTGTAATGGTGACAGTGTGTGCATCGTGTAGTTCTTGTCGTAGATTATGATCATAATCTCTTGTAGGTTATGGAGTTGATTATCGCTATGATAGTATTGATGTGATTTATGCCTCCTTCGTAGTGTGATGGTGACAGTGTGCATGCTATGTTAGTACTTGGTTTATTTTGCAAAGATCTATTATACTCTAAGGTTACTTAAACATGAATATCGAATGTTGTGGCGCTTGTTAACTCCGGCATTGAGGGTTCGTGTAATCCTACACAATTAGTGGTGTTCATTATCAAACAAGAGTATATGTAGCACAAAGGAAAGAGAACTTATTTATTATGTGATCAATGTTGAGAGTGTCCACTAGTGAAAGTATGATCCCTAGGCCTTGTTTCCATCACAAAGAATTGCTTCCTACGCTAGCAAGTTATTTTCTGGCGCCGCTTGTTTACTGTTTTACTGCATCTTTACTTTCTGCAATATTACCACCATCTATACCACCTGTGTTTTACTATCTCTTCGCCGAACTAGTGCACCTATACATCTGACAAGTGTATTAGGTGTGTTGGGGACACAAGAGACTTCTTGCTTTGTGGTTGCAGGGTTGCTTGAGAGGGATATCTTTGACCTCTTCCTCCCTGAGTTCGATAAACCTTGGGTGATCCACTTAAGGGAAAACTTGCTGCTGTTCTAGAAACCTCTGCTCTTGGAGGCCCAACACTGTCTACAGGAAAAGAAGCGTGAGTAGACATCAAGCTATTTTCTGGCGCCGTTGCCGGGGAGGAAAGGTAAAAGGTACTCACACTCCGGATCTCGGCTACTAAGCTATTTTCCGGCGCCGTTGTAAGTACTCGAAGCTATTTCCTTTAGACTCTGCAATTGCATCTTTTTGTTTCTTGTTTACACTAGTTAGGCATAATGGAAAACAACAAAAATATGAGAGATCTTTATGAACTTTATGTTGAATTAGGACATGATGTGTTTGAAGAGAGAATTAAAAAACCCATGGAAATTTATATGCATGCTAATGGGAATGTTATTAATATGAATGCTTTGAACACCATTGTTGCTAATGCTATGGAAAATTCTAAGCTTGGGGAGTGATACGTCTCCAACGTATCGATAATTTCTTATGTTCCATGCCACTTTATTGATGATACCTACATGTTTTATGCACATTATATGTCATATTTATGCATTTTCTGGAACTAACCTATTAACAAGATGCCGAAGAGCCGATTCTGTTTGTCATTGTTTTTGGTTTCAGAAATCCTAGTAAAGAAATATTCTCGGAATTGGACGAAACTTTCGCCCAGGGTCCTATTTTTGCACGAAGCTTCCAGAAGACCGAAGAGATAACGAAGTGGGGCCACGAGGCGGCCAGAGGGGAGGCCGGCGCGGCCCAGGCCCTGGCCGCGCCGACCTACCCCCTGGGCCCCTCGTGTGGCCCCCCGCGTTGACCCTCCGCCTACTTAAAGCCTCCGTCGCGAAACCCCCAGTACCGAGAGCCACGATACGGAAAACCTTACTGAGACGCCGCCGCCGCGAATCCCATCTCGGGGGATTCAGGAGATCGCCTCCGGCACCCTGCCGGAGAGGGGATTCATCTCCCGGAGGACTCTACACCGCCATGGTCGCCTCCGGAGTGATGAGTGAGTAGTCCACCCCTGGACCATGGGTCCATAGCAGTAGCTAGATGGTCGTCTTCTCCTTGTTGTGCTTCATTGTTGGATCTTGTGAGCTGCCTAACATGATCAAGATCATCTATCTGTAATACTATATGTTGTGTTTGTCGGGATCCGATGGATAGAGAGTACTATGATTATGGTGATTATCAATCTATTGTTTATGTGTTGTTTATGATCTTGCATGCTCTCCGTTACTAGTAGAGGCTCTGGCCAAGTTTTTACTCTTAACTCCAAGAGGGAGTATTTATGCTCGATAGTGGGTTCATGCCTCCATTGAATCTGGGACAGTGACAGAAAGTTCTAAGGTTGTGGATGTGCTGTTGCCACTAGGGATAAAACATTGATTCTATGTCTAAGGATGTAGTTGTTGATTACATTACGCACCATACTTAATGCAATTGTCTGTTGCTTTGCAACTTAATACTGGAGGGGGTTCGGATGATAACCTGAAGGTGGACTTTTTAGGCATAGATGCAGTTGGATGGCGGTCTATGCACTTTGTCGTAATGCCCAATTAAATCTCACTATATTTATCATATCATGTATATGCATTGTTATGCCTTTCTCTATTTGTCAATTGCCCGACTGTAATTTGTTCACCCAACATGCTTTTATCTTATGGGAGAGACACCTCTAGTGAACTGTGGACCCCGGTCCTATTCTTTACATAGCATACAATCTACTTGTTTTACTGTTTTCTTTGCAAACATCTTCCACTCGATACGTTTAATCCTTTGTTACAGCAAGCCGGTGAGATTGACAACCTCACTGTTTCGTTGGGACAAAGTACTTGGGTTTTGTTGTGCAGGTTCCGCGTTGGCGCCGGAATCCCTGGTGTTGCGCCGCATCACATTTCGCGACCATCAACCTTCAACGTGCTTCTTGGCTCCTACTGGTTCGATTAAACCTTGGTTTCTTTCTGAGGGAAAACTTGCCACTGTGCGCATCATACCTTCCTCTTGGGGTTCCCAACGGACGTGTACATCTACGCGCATCAAGCACTTTTTCTGGCGCCGTTGCCGGGGAGATCAAGACACGCTGCAAGGGGAGTCTCCACTTCCCAATCTCTTTACTTTGTTTTTGTCTTGCTTTATTTTATTTACTACTTTGTTTGCTGCACCTAAACAAAACACAAAAAAATTAGTTGCTAATTTTACTTTATTTACTGTCTTGCTCTCTATATCAAAAACACAAAAAAATTAGTTAGTTGCATTTAATTTATTTTGTTATCATGTCTAGTCCTATACTTGTTTTTATTTTCACTAGTTAGGCTTAATGGAAAACAACAAAAAAATTAGAGATCTTTATAGTATTTATCTTGAGTTAGGACATGATGTGTTTGAAGAGAAAATTAAAAAACCCATGGAATTTTGTTTACAAAATAGTTGTAGCAATGTTATTAGCATGAACTCTTTGAACACCATTATTGCTAAAGCTATGGAAGAATTTAAGCTTGGGGAAGCTGGTTGTGATATTTTTAGTCCCCCAAGCATGGAGGAGAAAATTTACTTTGATGATACTTTACCTCCTATATATGATGCTTGCAATGATGAATATGATATTTTCAGTCCACCTACTATTGAGGAGAAAATTAATTATGATTACAATATGCCTCCTATGTATGATGATTATGGTGATGAGAATAATAATGATAGCTACTTTGTTGAATTTGCTCCCACTACAACTAATAAAATTGATTATGCTTATGTGGAGAGTAATAATTTTATGCATGTGGCTCATGACAAGAATGTTTTATGTGATAGTTATATTGTTGAATTTGTTCATGATGCTACTGAAAGTTATTATGAGAGAGGGAAACATGGTTATATGCATCTTAATAATATTAAGTTTCCCCTCTTTATGTTGAAAATCTTGAAATTGCGCTTGTGTTGCTTATCTATGCTTGCCACTTTGTTCTTCATGAATATATTTGTGTACAAGATTCCTTTTTATAGGAAGTGGGTTAGGCTTAAATGTATTTTGAATTTGCTTCTTGATGCTCTCTTTTGCTTCAACTCTCATCCTTATGAGAGCATTATCATTAAAACTGCTGAGCCCATCTTAATGGCTATAAAGAAAGAACTTCTTGGGAGATAACCCATGTGTTTTTACTACAGCAATTTTTTGTTTTGTTGAGTCTTGGAAGTTTTTTACTACTGTAGCAACCTCTCCTTATCATGTTTTTGTGCCAAGTAAAGTTTCTATGTCAAAGTTGATGTTATATTTGGGATCGCTGCGCAGAAACAGCATTGCTGTCTGTCACGAATCTGGGCACAGTTCTCTGTAGAAAATTCGAAAAAATCTGCCAATTTACGAGCGTGATCGTCAGATATGTACGCAACTTTCATTAGTTTTGAGTTTTTCCATTTGAGCAAGTCTAGTGCCAGCTTTAAATTCGTCTTTACGGACTGTTCTGTTTTTGACAGATTCTGCCTTTTATTTCGCATTGCCTCTTTTGCTATGTTGGATTTATTTCTTTGATCCACTAATGTCCAGTAGCATTATGCAATGTCCAGAAGTGAAAATAATGATTGTGTCACCTCTGAATGAGTGAATTATTAATGATGCACTAACCCTCTAATGAGTTTGCTTGAAGTTTGGTGTGAAGGAAGTTTTCAAGGGTCAAGAGAGGAGTATGATATACTATGATCAAGAGGAGTGAAAGCTCTAAGCTTGGGGATGCCCCCGTGGTTCACCCCTGCATATTTTAAGAAGACTCAAGCGTCTAAGCTTGGGGATGCCCAAGGCATCCCCTTCTTCATCGACAACATCATCAGGTTCCTCCCCTGAAGCTATATTTTTATTCAATCACATCTTGTGTTCTTTGCTTGGAGCGTCGGTTTGTTTTTGTTTTTGTTTTTGTTTGAATAAAATAGATCCTAGCATTCACTTTGTGGGAGAGAGACACGCTCCGCTGTTGCATATGGACACATGTGTCCTTAGGCTTTACTCATAATGTTCATGGCGAAGTTTCTTCTTCGTTAAATTGTTATATGGTTGGAATTGGAAAATGCTACATGTAGTAACTCTAAAATGTCTCGGATAATGTGATACTTGGCAATTGTTGTGCTCATGTTTAAGCTCTTGCATCATATGCTTTGCACCCATTAATGAAGAAATACATAGAGCTTGCTAAAATTTGATTTGCATATTTGGTTTCTCTAAGGTCTAGATAATATCTAGTATTGAGTTTTGAACAACAAGGAAGACGGTGTAGAGTCTTATAATGTTTACAATATGTCTTTTATGTGAGTTTTGCTGCACTTGTTCATCCTTGAGTTTGCTTCAAACAACCTTGCTAGCCTAAACCTTGTATCGAGAGGGAATACTTCTCATGCATCCAAAATCCTTGAGCCAACCACTATGCCATTTGTGTCCACCATACCTACCTACTACATGGTATTTCTCCGCCAATCCAAAGTAAATTGCTTGAGTGCTACCTTTAAAATTCCATCATTCACCTTTGCAATATATAGCTCATGGGACAAAATAGCCTTAAAAACTATCGTAGTATTGAATATGTACTTATGCACTTTATCTTTTATTAAGTTGCTTGTTGTGCGATAACCATGCTTCTGGGGAACGCCATCAACTATTGTTGAATATCATGTGAGATGCTATGCATGTCCGTCTTGTCTGAAGGATCTATCATTTTAGTGGTTGGAGCATGCAAAATTGTTAGAGAAGAACATTGGGCCGCTAACTAAAGCCATGAACCATGGTTGAAGTTTCAGTTTTGGACATATATCCTCAATCTCATATGAGAATAATAATTGTTGCTACATGCTTATGCATTTAAGAGGAGTCCATTATCTGTTGTCCATGTTGTCCCGGTATGGATGTCTAAGTTGAGAATAATCAAAAGCGAGAAATCCAAAATGCGAGCTTTCTCCTTAGACCTTTGTACAGGCGGCATGGAGGTACCACTTTGTGACACTTGGTTGAAACATGGCATGCGAAGATCCGGTAGTCCAAGCTAAGTAGGATGAGGTGCGGACACTATTAGTATACTATGCATGAGGCTTGCAACTTATAAGATATAATTTACATAACTCATATGCTTTATTACTACCGTTGACAAAATTGTTTCATGTTTTCAAAATAAAAGCTCTAGCACAAATACAGCAATCGATGCTTTCCTCTTTGAAGGACCATTCTTTTACTTTTATTGTTGAGTCAGTTTACCTATCTCCTTCCACCTTAAGAAGCAAACACTGGTGTGAACTGTGCATTGATTCCTACATACTTGCATATTGCACTTGTTATATTATTTTATGTTGACAATATCCATGAGATATACATGTTATAAGTTGAAAGCAACCGCTGAAACTTAATCTTCCTATGTGTTGCTTCAACACCTTTACTTTGATTTATTGCTTTATGAGTTAACTCTTATGCAAGACTTATTGATGCTTGTCTTGAAGTACTATTCATGAAAAGTCTTTGCTTTATGATTCAGTTGTTTACTCATGTCATTACCTTTGCTTTGATCGCTGCATTCATTACATATGTTTACAAATAGTATGATCAAGATTATGATGGCATGTCACTTCAGAAATTATCTTTGTTATCGTTTTACCTGCTCGGGACGAGCAGAACTAAGCTTGGGGATGCTGATACGTCTCCAACGTATCGATAATTTCTTATGTTCCATGCCACTTTATTGATGATACCTACATGTTTTATGCACATTATATGTCATATTTATGCATTTTCTGGAACTAACCTATTAACAAGATGCCGAAGAGCCAGTTGCTGTTTTCTGCTGTTTTTGGTTTCAGAAATCCTAGTAAAGAAATATTCTCGGAATTGGACGAAACTTTCGCCCAGGGTCCTATTTTTGCACGAAGCTTCCAGAAGACCGAAGAGATAACGAAGTGGGGCCACGAGGCGGCCAGGAGGTAGGCCGGCGCGGCCCAGGCCCTGGCCGCGCCGACCTACCCCTGGGCCCCTCGTGTGGCCCCCGCGTTGACCCTCCGCCTACTTAAAGCCTCCGTCGCGAAACCCCCAGTACCGAGAGCCACGATACGGAAAACCTTACTGAGACGCCGCCGCCGCGAATCCCATCTCGGGGGATTCAGGAGATCGCCTCCGGCACCCTGCCGGAGAGGGGATTCATCTCCCGGAGGACTCTACACCGCCATGGTCGCCTCCGGAGTGATGAGTGAGTAGTCCACCCCTGGACCATGGGTCCATAGCAGTAGCTAGATGGTCGTCTTCTCCTTGTTGTGCTTCATTGTTGGATCTTGTGAGCTGCCTAACATGATCAAGATCATCTATCTGTAATACTATATGTTGTGTTTGTCGGGATCCGATGGATAGAGAGTACTATGATTATGGTGATTATCAATCTATTGTTTATGTGTTGTTTATGATCTTGCATGCTCTCCGTTACTAGTAGAGGCTCTGGCCAAGTTTTTACTCTTAACTCCAAGAGGGAGTATTTATGCTCGATAGTGGGTTCATGCCTCCATTGAATCTGGGACAGTGACAGAAAGTTCTAAGGTTGTGGATGTGCTGTTGCCACTAGGGATAAAACATTGATTCTATGTCTAAGGATGTAGTTGTTGATTACATTACGCACCATACTTAATGCAATTGTCTGTTGCTTTGCAACTTAATACTGGAGGGGGTTCGGATGATAACCTGAAGGTGGACTTTTTAGGCATAGATGCAGTTGGATGGCGGTCTATGCACTTTGTCGTAATGCCCAATTAAATCTCACTATATTTATCATATCATGTATATGCATTGTTATGCCTTTCTCTATTTGTCAATTGCCCGACTGTAATTTGTTCACCCAACATGCTTTTATCTTATGGGAGAGACACCTCTAGTGAACTGTGGACCCCGGTCCTATTCTTTACATAGCATACAATCTACTTGTTTTACTGTTTTCTTTGCAAACATCTTCCACTCGATACGTTTAATCCTTTGTTACAGCAAGCCGGTGAGATTGACAACCTCACTGTTTCGTTGGGACAAAGTACTTGGGTTTTGTTGTGCAGGTTCCGCGTTGGCGCCGGAATCCCTGGTGTTGCGCCGCATCACATTTCGCGACCATCAACCTTCAACGTGCTTCTTGGCTCCTACTGGTTCGATTAAACCTTGGTTTCTTTCTGAGGGAAAACTTGCCACTGTGCGCATCATACCTTCCTCTTGGGGTTCCCAACGGACGTGTACATCTACGCGCATCAGGGAGGTCGGTTTTGATGAAAATGATCTCTTTAGCCCTCCGGGGATTGAGGAGAAAGTTTATGTTGATTATGATATGCCTCCCATTTATGATGATTATAATGATAGTGGTCTTTTGGTGCCACCTACTATGGAGAGTAAATTTTATTGTGATTATACTATGCCTCCTACACTTGATGAGAATAATAATGATAGTTACCTTGTTGAATTTGCTCCCACTACAACTAATAAAACTGATTATGCTTATGTTGGGAGTAGTAATAATTTTATGCATGAGACTCATGATAAGAATGCTTTATGTGATAGTTATATTGTTGAGTTTGTTCATGATGCTACTGAAAGTTATTATGATAGAGGAAAATATGGTTGTAGAAATTTTCATGTTACTAAAATGCCTCTCTATGTGCTGAAATTTTTGAAGCTACACTTGTTCTATCTTCCTATGCTTGTTACTTTGCTCCTCATGAACTTGTTTATTTACAAGATTCCTTTTCATAGGAAGCATGTTAGACTTAAATGTGTTTTGAATTTGCCTCTTGATGCTCTCTTTGCTTCAAATACTATTTCTTGCGAGTGCATCATTAAAACTGCTGAGCCCATCTTAATGGCTATAACGAAAGAACCTCTTGGGAGATAACTCATGTGTTTATTTTACTACAGCAATTTTTGTTTTGTTGAGTCTTGGAAGTTTTTTACTACTGTAGCAACCTCTCCTTATCATGTTTTTTGTGCCAAGTAAAGTTTCTATGTTAAAGTTGATGTTATATTTGGGATCGCTGCGCAGAAACAGCATTGCTGTCTGTCACGAATTCTGGCATAAGTCTCGGACAGAAATTCGAAAAAATCTGCAAAATTACGAGCGTGATCCACAGATATGTACGCAACTTTCATTAGTTTTGAGTTTTTCCATTTGAGCAAGTTAAGTTCCCAGTCCAGAAGCATCTTTACGGACTGTTCTGTTTTTGACAGATTCTGCCTTTTATTTCGCATTGCCGCTTTTGTTAAGTTGAATGAGTTTTTTTTTGTTCCATTAACTTTCAGAAGTTTTGTGCAATGTCCAGAAGTGTTAAGAATGATTGTGTCACCTCTGAACATGTGAATTTTGATTATGCACTAACCCTCTAATGAGTTTGCTTGAAGTTTGGTGTGGCAGAAGTTTTCAAGGGTCAATAGAAGAGGATGATATACTATGATCAAAAAGAGTGAAAGGTCTAAGCTTGGGGATGCCCCGGTGGTTCATCCCTGCATATTTTAAGAAGAATCAAGCATCTAAGCTTGGGGATGCCCAAGGCATCCCCTTCTTCACCGACAACTTATCAGGTTTCTTCTAGTGAAACTATATTTTTATTCGATCACATTTTATGTACTTTACTTGGAGCGTCTGTTTGTTTTTATTTTTGTTTTGTTTGAATAAGTTCATCCTTGTGTGGGAGAGAGACACGCTCCGCTGGTTCGTATGAACACATGTGTTCTTAGCTTTTAATGTTCATGGCGAAGGTTGAAACTGCTTCGTTAATTGTTATATGGTTGGAAACAGAAAATGCTACATGTAGTAATTGGTAAAATGTCTTGGATAATGTGATACTTGGCAATTGTTGTGCTCATGTTTAAGCTCTTGCATCATATACTTTGCACTCATTAATGAAGATATACATAGAGCTTGCTAAAATTTGGTTTGCATAATTGGTCTCTCTAAAGTATAGATAATTTCTAGTATTGAGTTTTGAACAACAAGGAAGACGGTGTAGAGTCTTATAATGTTTACAATATGTCTTTTATGTGAGTTTTGCTGCACCGGTTCATCCTTTTGTTTGTTTCAAATAACCTTGCTAGCCTAAACCTTGTATCGAGAGGGAATACTTCTCATGCATCCAAAATCCTTGAGCCAACCACAATGCCATTTGTGTCCACCATACCTACCTACTACATGGTATTTCTCCGCCATTCCAAAGTAAATTGCTTGAGTGCTACCTTTAAAATTCCATCATTCGCCTTTGCAATATATAGCTCATGGGACAAAATAGCCTTAAAAACTATTGTGGTATTGAATATGTACTTATGCACTTTATCTCTTATTAAGTTGCTTGTTGTGCGATAACCATGCTTCTGGGGACGCCATCAACTATTCTTTGTTGAATATCATGTGAGTTGATATGCATATCCGTCTTGTCTGAAGTAAGACAGATCTACCACCTTAATGGTTGGAGCATGCATATTGTTAGAGAAGAACATTGGGCCGCTAACTAAAGCCATGAATCATGGTGGAAGTTTCAGTTTAGACATATATCCTCAATCTCATATGAGAATAATAATTGTTGCCACATGCTTATGCATTAAAGAGGAGTCCATTATCTGTTGTCCATGTTGTCCCGGTATGGATGTCTAAGTTGAGAATAATCAAAAGCGAGAAATCCAAAATGCGAGCTTTCTCCTTAGACCTTTGTACAGGCGGCATGGAGGTACCCCTTTGTGACACTTGGTTGAAACATGTGTATTGCGATGATCCGGTAGTCCAAGCTGATTAGGACAAGGTGCGGGCACTATTAGTATACTATGCATGAGGCTTGCAATTTGTAAGATATAATTTACATAACTCATATGCTTTATTACTACCGTTGACAAAATTGTTTCATGTTTTCAAAATAAAAGCTCTAGCACAAATATAGCAATCGATGCTTTCCTCTTTGAAGGACCATTCTTTTACTTTTATTGTTGTGTCAGTTCACCTATTTCTCTCCATCTCAAGAAGCAAACACTTGTGTGAACTGTGCATTGATTCCTACATATTTCCATATTGCACTTGTTATATTACTTTACATTGACAATATCCATGAGATATAAATGTTATAAGTTGAAAGCAACCGCTGAAACTTAATCTTCCTTTGTGTTGCGTCAATACCTCTACTTTGAATTATTGCTTTACGAGCTAACTCTTATGCAAGACTTATTGATGCTTGTCTTGAAAGTACTATTCATGAAAAGTCTTTGCTTTATGATTCATTTGTTTACTCATGTCATTACCATTGTTTTTGATCGCTGCATTCATTACATATGCTTACAATAGTATGATCAAGGTTATGATGGCATGTCACTTAAGAAATTATCATTGTTATCGTTTACCTACTCGAGGACGAGTAGGAACTAAGCTTGGGGATGCTGATACGTCTCCAACGTATCTATAATTTCTTATGTTCCATGCTACTTTATTGATGATACCTACATGTTTTATGCATACTTTATGTCATATTTATGCGTTTTCCGGAACTAACCTATTGACGAGATGTCGAAGTGCCAGTTCCTGTTTTCTGCTGTTTTTGGTTTCAGAAATCCTAGTAACGAAATATTCTCGGAATTGGACAAAATCAACGCCCAGGTTCCTATTTTGCCCGGAAGCATCCAGAACACCCGAGAGTCGCCAGAGGGGGGCCACACAGGCCCCAGATGATAGGCCGGCGCGGCCCAGGCCCTGGCCGCGCCGCCTTATGGTGTCGTCGCCCCTTCGACCTTCTGACGCCGCCTCTTCGCCTATATAAAGGTCCCAGACCTAAAACCTCGAGACGAAGAAGCCACGGTACGAGAAAAGTTCCAGAGCCGCCGCCATCGCGAAGCCAAGATCTGGGGGACAGGAGTCTCTGTTCCGGCACGCCGCCGGGACGGGGAAGTGCCCCCGGAAGGCTTCTCCATCGACACCGCTGCCATCTCCACCGCCATCTTCATCACCGCTGCTGCTCCCATGAGGAGGGAGTAGTTCTCCATCGAGGCTCGGGGCTGTACCGGTAGCTATGTGGTTCATCTCTCTCCTATGTACTTCAATACAATAATCTCATGAGCTGCCTTACATGATTGAGATTTATATGATGATGCTTGTAATCTAGATGTCATTATGCTAGTCAAGTGGGTTTTACTTATGTGATCTCCGGAGACTCCTTGTCCCACGTGTGTAAAGGTGACAGTGTGTGCACCGTGTGGGTCTCTTAGGCTATATTTCACAGAATACTTATTCACTGTTATGAATGGCATAGTGAAGTGCTTATTTATATCCCTTTATGATTGCAATGTGCTTTGTATCGCTACTAGTCTATGTGCTACTCATGTGATGTTATTAAAGTAGTCTATTCCTCCTGCATGGTGTAACGATGACAGTGTGTGCATCGTGTAGTTCTTGTCGTAGATTATGATCATAATCTCTTGTAGGTTATGGAGTTGATTATCGCTATGATAGTATTGATGTGATTTATGCCTCCTTCGTAGTGTGATGGTGATAGTGTGCATGCTATGTTAGTACTTGGTTTATTTTGCAAAGATCTATTATACTCTAAGGTTACTTAAACATGAATATCGAATGTTGTGGCGCTTGTTAACTCCGGCATTGAGGGTTCGTGTAATCCTACACAATTAGTGGTGTTCATTATCAAACAAGAGTATATGTAGCACAAAGGAAAGAGAACTTATTTATTATGTGATCAATGTTGAGAGTGTCCACTAGTGAAAGTATGATCCCTAGGCCTTGTTTCCATCACAAAGAATTGCTTCCTACGCTAGCAAGTTATTTTCTGGCGCCGCTTGTTTACTATTTTACTGCATCTTTACTTTCTGCAATATTACCACCATCTATACCACCTGTGTTTTACTATCTCTTCGCCGAACTAGTGCACCTATACATCTGACAAGTGTATTAGGTGTGTTGGGGACACAAGAGACTTCTTGCTTTGTGGTTGCAGGGTTGCTTGAGAGGGATATCTTTGACCTCTTCCTCCCTGAGTTCGATAAACCTTGGGTGATCCACTTAAGGGAAAACTTGCTGCTGTTCTACAAACCTCTGCTCTTGGAGGCCCAACACTGTCTACAGGAAAAGAAGCGTGAGTAGACATCAATAAGCTGAAGCAATTCTATGATTAATACCATATTTGGCAAGAGTTTTTCTAAAACCACCATGAATAAAATGAGAACCTCCATCAGTCATAATATATCTAGGTACTCCAAATCTAGGAAATATAACATCTACAAGCATTTTTATAGAGGTCTCACCATCAGCACTTTTTGTAGGTATAGCGTCTACCCATTTAGTAACATAATCAACAACGACAAGTATATGAGTGTTACCTTCTGAAGAAGGGAAAGGACCCATGAAGTCGAATCCCCAACAATCAAATGGTTCAATAACAAGAGTATAATTCATAGGCATTTCATTGCGTCTAGAGATATTACCAACTCTTTGACATTCATCACAAGATAAGATAAACTTCCTTGCATCTTTGAAAAGTGTTGGCCAATAAAAACCCGATTGTAGAACCTTTTGCGGGGTTCTATCTCCGGCGTGATGTCCTCCATAGACACTACCATGGCATTTACTCAATATCTCTTGTTGTTCATATTCTGGGACACATCTTTGCATAATACCATCCACTCCTTCTTTATATAAGTGTGGGTCATCCCAAAAATAATGCCTCAAATCATAAAAGAATTTCCTCCTTTGCTGAGCTGAAAAGGTTGGAGGCAAGTACTTCGAAACAATAAAGTTAGCATAATCAGCATACCAAGGGCTCTCTCGCGAGCTCACCTTTATTACAGCCAATTGTTCATTTGGAAAACTATCATTAACAGGAACAGGATCATAAGCAATATTTTCCAATCTAGACAAATTATTAGCAACAGGATTATCAACACCTTTCCTATCTACAATATGTAAATCAAATTCTTGCAAAAGAAGCACCCATCTAATAAGCCTTGGCTTAGCATCTTTCTTTTCCATAAGGTACCTAATCGCAGCATGATCAGTATGAACTGTAACTTTTGAATCAACAATATAGGGTCTAAACTTCTCACATGCAAAAACTACGGCTAATAACTCTTTCTCAGTTGTAGCATAATTTCTTTGAGCAGCGTCTAGAGTTTTACTAGCATAATGAATAACATTTAATTTTTTATCTACTCGCTGTCCAAGGACAGCACCTACAGCAAAATCACTAGCATCACACATAATTTCAAAAGGCAAATTCCAATCAGGAGGTTCGACTACATGAGCAGTTGTTAAGGCTTTCTTTAGAGTTTCAAAAGCTTCCTTACAATCATCATCAAAAACGAAAGGTACATCTTTTTGAAGAAGATTAGTAAGAGGCTTTGAAATTTTAGAGAAATCTTTAATAAATCTCCTATAAAAACCAGCATGACCAAGAATACTACGAATACCTTTAACATCCCTAGGATAGGGCATCTTCTCAATTGCTTCAACTTTAGCTCTATCAACTTCAATACCTCTCTCAGAAATTTTATGTCCCAATACAATTCCTTCATTAACCATAAAGTGGCATTTCTCCCAATTAAGAACAAGGTTAGTTTCTTCACATCTCTGCAAAACTTTATCAAGGTTTCGCAAGCAATTATCAAAAGAATTTCCATAGACACAAAAATCATCCATGAATACCTCAACAATCTTCTCACAAAAGCCATGAAAAATAGCAGACATGCATCTTTGGTAAGTAGCAGGAGCATTACATAAACCAAAAGGCATACGCCTATAAGCATAAGTTCCATAGGGACAAGTGAAAGTGGTTTTCTCTTGATCTTTAGCTCTAACAGCAATTTGTGAAAACCCATAATAACCATCAAGAAAGCAGAAATGAGTATTCTTAGACAACCTTTCTAACATTTGATCAATAAAAGGTAAAGGGTAATGATCTTTCTTAGTTACTTTATTAACTTTTCGAAAATCAATGCACATTCTATACCCTACAACTACTCTTTGAGGAATGAGCTCATCATTATCATTGGGCACAACAGTTATTCCTCCTTTCTTAGGAACACAATGCACAGGACTAACCCATCTACTATCAGCAATAGGATATATAATACCTGCTTCAAGAAGTTTTAATACCTCATTTCTTACCACATCCTTCATCTTGGGAATTAGACGACGCTGATGTTCAACAACAGGTTTTGCACCATCTTCTATATGAATGGCATGTTGGCAAATAGCTGGAGAAATCCCCTTCAAGTCATCAAGAGTGTACCCAATAGCTCCTCAGTGTTCTTCAATATTTCCAATAACCTTTCTTCCTCGATATCTGAAAGCTTAGCACTAATAATAACATGATATGTTTTCTTATCATCAATATAAGCATACTTAAGATTATCAGGTAATGGTTTCAAATCAAATACATGATCTTCCTTTGGTGGTGGTGTTACACCTAAATCTTCAACCGGTAAGTCATGTTTAAGAATAGGTTGACGAAGGAAAAATTTCATCAAGCTCATCCCTTTCTTCCCTAAAAACTTCACTCTCACTATTCTCCAAATGTTGCTGCAAAGGATTATTAGGAGCAAGAGCAATAGATGCACACTGTTCAACTCTAAAATCATCATTAGGCAAATCAGCTTTATAAGGAGTTTTGGCAAATTTAGAGAAGTTAAACTCATAAGATTCACCAGCAAATTTAGTAACAATTTTATCTTTCTTGCAATCTATAATAGCTCCACAAGTATTCAGAAAAGGTCTACCAAAAATAATAGGACAAGACTTACTAGCAGCAGAACCAAGTACCAAAAAGTCAGCAGGATATTTAATCTTACCACATAGAACTTCAACATCTCGAACAATACCAATGGGAGAGATAGTTTCTCTATTAGCTAGCCGAATAACCACATCAATATCTTCAAGTTCACAAGAGCCAATTTCATGCATAATTTCCGTGTAGAGCTCATAAGGAATGGCACTAATACTTGCACCAATGTCGCATAAACCATAATAGCAATGATCACCAATTCGAACAGAGAGCACAGGAACACTGGCTTTCCTAGACTTATTAGGATGCGAAACAATATTAGAAGCATCTTGATAAGTCTCCAACGTATCTATAATTTCTGATGTTCCATGCTTGTTTTTTTTGACCCAGGACTGTGAGGCAAAAAGCCCCACAGCATTTTCTTTTATTAAATAATAAGAAAGAACAAAAAAGTCCAAGATCTATGTACAACTAACTAAGGAAAAGAAAGAAGAGCATAATATACAACAAGACAGGAAGAGGACACTAAGGCAGAGACCTAATCCAACTCAAAAGATTGTCCTTGTACTTGGCCTTGATTCTGTATTGTAGCAAAGTCATGTCATGGATAAACTGGCCCTTCCACTTAGTGAATGAGCTTCTCTCTTGCCGAAAAATCTTGGCATTTCTGATAAGCCATATATTCCAACATGCAGTAATAAGCACTTCCATAAAGAAAGGATGTCGAAAACTCCTCTTTGCATGGTGTACTATGGACTGAATATCTCCCAAAGGCTCCCAATCAATCTGCAGATATGACCAGATCCGGGTACTGAAATTGCAGTCAAAGAATAAATGCACTCTATCTTCATATGCTCTCAACAAACAGAGCTCACAATGTGTGTCATCAGTAACATGCCAGTTCCTCCTTTGTAACAGGTCCCTAGTATTCAGTCTATCCGACAGCAGCAGCCAAGCAAATACCTTGGTTTTCATTATACAACAAGATTTCCACAACCACTGATACACATTAGGTACCTGAATATGTGTATGTATATGAGCATAAAACCTTTTCGCAGAATAACTTTTACCCCAACAATATGTCCACTCATCCTTCTGTTGCAACAAAGGATTTTCCTGCATAATTATCTCCAGGGATTGTAACTCTTGGTAAGCTGGCTGAGACATTGGCAAATAAAACAAAGAGTGCAAATTCTCCAACTGATAAACAGTCGAAACCGAAATGCCTTTTTGTAATGCATAGGAATGCAATCTTGGGAACCTAACACTCATTGGTAGTGCAGATTGTGCAACCTCCCAGTTATCGTTCCAGAAAGAAATAGTATCTCCCAGACCATGTGTCACTAATGCCACCCCTCTAAAATTGTCAACTTGTCTCAGAACATCTTTCCACCAAAAAGATCCAACCATGTTTTCCTCATGAGGCAATTTCCCTTGATAGTGGGCATTCCAAATTAATTGGATCCAAGGAATATCCCTTTTGTTATAAAACTTATCCAAGAACTTGATCAACAGAGCTGCATTCTGCTTCTGAAAATTAACTATCCCTAGTCCCCCCTTCTTCTTTGGTTTACAAACCATCTCCCAAGCAGCTAGAGACTGTTTCGGTATCCCATCTTTATCTCTCCACAAACACTGTCTAAGGATTCTGTCAAGTTGATTTGTAAGTCCTGGTGGCAACTGCAAGGTGCATAAGAAATGTAGTGGCATAGAGGACAGAGCTGAATTGATGAGCTGTAATCTGGCACCTTGAGACAAGAAACTAGAGCTTGAGGTAAGTTTCCTTTCAAGCCTACACACTAGAGGGGAAAGTTCAGCAATTGTTGGCCTTGTAGTCCCCAAGGGTAATCCAAGATAGGTAAATGGCATCTGACCTATCTGACAACCAAAATCAGCTGCCAACTCCTTCAATAAATCATTCTCAACATTAATGGGAACCATTTGAGATTTCTCAAAATTAATCTTCAAACCAGTAGATAGTGAGAATTTCCTGAGAGTTTCTTTGAGTGCTAATAACTGCAATTTATCAGCTGGCATGATCAGTAATGTATCATCAGCATATTGGATTATTGGAAAATCCACTTCATTTGTAACAATTGGCATTGACAGAGTCCCCTGGACCACCATATCATTCACTGCAGATTGCAATAAATCTGACCCAAAAAGATAAAAAAGAGGAGAAATTGGGTCTCCTTGTCTCACTCCTCTCTTACATTCAAACTGCTTCCCAGGAATACCATTCAGCAAAATAGATGAAGTGCCAGTAGACAGTATAATCCTTGCCCAATGAATCCACTTATTGTTAAACCCCTTTTGTCTCATAACTTGCAAAATTGCCTCATGCTCTATAGTATCAAAAGCCTTAGCAAAGTCCAATTTAAGTATAATAATTGGCTTTTTTGACTGCTGGCAAAGAAACAGGTACTCAAAAGCCCAAGCTAAACAATCTTGTATGGTCCTACCTCTCAAGAAACCATACTGATTTTTGTGAATACAGGATAAAATTTTCCCTTGGAGCCTATTAGCAGCCAATTTTGTTAAAAATTTGACACACACATTAGTCAGGGATATTGGCCGAAAATCATTCACATGAACTGGACTTTGCTTTTTAGGCACTAGAGTTATATAAGATCCATTTATATTCTTGAGCTGAATAGTCTCACTGTGAAAATCAGCAGCCAATTGATAAAAATCATGCTTTATGATAGACCAACATTTCTTAACAAAGAGTCCATTAAACCCATCAGGCCCAGGAGCTCTATCCACAGGCATCTCTTTTATTACCTCATCCATCTCCTTACTTTCAAAAGGCCTAGTAAGATCATCAAGCCCATCAACCCTTTGCATAATTCTGGACAGATCAAATTGCATATGAATAGGCTCAGAACAACCCATCCTATCCTTATATTCCTTCAAGAGCATAGCTGCCATTAATTGGTGATCAGTAATATCATTACCATCCACATCTCTAAGCAATGCAATAGAGTTTCTCCTAAATCTCTCAGTAGCCATAGCATG
The DNA here is from genome assembly GCF_019359855.2 of Lolium perenne. Lineage (NCBI taxonomy): Eukaryota > Viridiplantae > Streptophyta > Magnoliopsida > Poales > Poaceae > Lolium > Lolium perenne. The sequence continues at coordinate 105,295,258 of NC_067248.2, forward strand.
GAAAAATTTTGTATTATCCTCCCCTTGCTGAATCCATCTAATGGTACACCTTTTCCTCCAATAATTACACTCAGCCAATAACAATTCAGCTAGGTGCAACTTAACAATAGTTCTGAAATTAAACTCCACCCTAAACAAGGGTCTTTGCTCTTCCAAGGTATCCAGAACCAAGATGACTTCATTGCAGCTTTTTATTAAACCCTTTAATCTTGCCAAACTAAGATGCCATTTTTTAAGCTCAAACCTTAATTGCTTAAATTTATCAGCAATGATAGCAGTACTATAACTCTTACTAGAACCCTTTTCCCAAGATTTAGTCACACACTCTTTAAAGCCAGGCATATCTACCCAATAATTATCAAACCTGAAAATTTTTGCTCTAGGGATATTAGTATCAATATTGATGACACAAGGCACATGATCAGAACCAATCTTTGCCAGAGGCAACACCATTGTGTTTGGGAAGTCTGTTATCCAGTTCATGCTGGTGAAAAACCAATCAAGCTGCTCAAGCAATGGATCTTTTTGCATGTTAGACCAAGTGTAAGCTCTTCCTTTGAGTGGCAATTCCAGTAACCCCAAATGTCCAATAATCTCATTAAATAAGAACATATCATTGACATCCCCTCCTGGTTTATTCCTATTCTCATGAGATCTGACAAAGTTGAAGTCACCCAAAAGCAGCCAATTGGCCCATCCAGGTATTTGCAAGTTATATAACCAAGAAACAAAATTGTCTCTTTCAATGCCATGACAAGGACCATAAACACACACCAAAGTCCAACTTGCATTGTTATGTTTAGAGGTGAAATTAATTATCAACCCAAATCTTTCAGTTTGCTGCAACACCCCTTGGAAAACTGAAGAATTCCAGACCACCAAAATCCCCCCAGAGGCCCCTACTGATGGCGAGTAAGCAAATGAATCAAACCTCTTGGGACAAAATTTACGAATAAGTTTCCAGTCAAAAGATTCACACTTAGTTTCTTGCAGGCAAATAATATCACATTCACTCTCATCAATTTTGGACCTGACCTCTCTTTGTCGCCCCTCAGCGTTAATACCACGCACATTCCAGCACATAACACGCCATTTCCTTATAGATAAACGACTCATGACACACAAAATAATAAAGGGAAGGTCTCACACTGACATATAATATCAGTGCCCACAAACCAGGACATAAAAATATAGTCTGAAGCAACAGCCATCATAATGAGGATAAGACACCTGACACACACCCCAGACACAGAGAATTCACACCAAAGAAACTCCAAAAGCTGACACCAGCATGCTTCCTGACCACCCTTACAAGCCAAAAGAAGAGGAGCAGCAACCCCTCTGATCAACCAAGCAGATTTACTTATCATTAGAACCCTCCTTGGACTTAGCTTCCTTTGGATCAGCTTCAAGCTGCTCCCTAGTCAACTTAGCAGGTGATATGCCCAAAGCAGTCCCCACTCTCTGCATGACATGTAGAGGAGTGACTGGTATCTGATGCTCTGCATGACCTGTACTTCCCTCTTCCCCCTTATCTTGCACCTCAGTAGGCTTCTCTGATGAACTGTTAACCAACAGTAGCTTTGCTCTACTTTTCTTCTTGATGGTTGGATGAGCAGTCAACATAGGCTGAGGTCTATATCCTTCCATCTTGAGACAGCTTCTAGTGAACCTCCTCTCAGACAATTGTACCACTGGAGTAGCCACCTTCCTAACCCTCCTCTTCTTAGGTGTGGAAAAGGAGACAGTCACATCCACTGTCTGTACCATCTCTACAGCATCACCTACTTCCTGCTGCTCATCTCCCTGCAGTGTTACACTACAGATCCCACCCAGCTTACTCTTGCCCCAAACAGATTTACCAAGGAAAGCAAACAAAGATCCTTTCAAAGGAGCAGCAATAACTTTGGACAACATTACTGGCAGAACCTTGCCCCTCAGTCTATCCCATTGCATCACAGGTGGCAACTCAGGCCCAATGAAAGCAAAAGAAAGTTCACAATGCATAATCTGGATATTAAAGTTACCCTGCTGCTGCTGCTGAGGTATGTCCATAGCAAACATGTTGACTGAAGATCCAGAAGAATCAGACAAGTTGACCACCATGGACTCTTGCTCTTGCTCCTGTTGCTGCAAACCATCCACCTGCTCAGGCTGATTGTCATGGTCTTGTGCTTGTTCATTATCAGGGAAATGCTGCACTTCATCCCATCCAATCTCAGGGTACTGAGGGTTCACAAATAAATTCTGATTAGGCACCAATTCACCAGGAAAAGGATGAGGGTTACCATCCAGGGGCATGGGATCTTCATCAGCAGGTAAAGCCTCTGCAAAATCAGCTGAAAGAATATATACAGGTGCAGTCCAAGACTCCTTCACACCACCAATGGTTGCAAATTTTCCAAACACCACATCCCTGGGTACCAATTGAGGGGAAGGGAAAGAGGCATAAACAAGCACCCTATCTTTCACTGGATCATTGCTATTCCAAGTGTGGTACTGACCAAAGGTAGAGACAGCATTTGCAATGTCAAGGTTATTTCTATAATCTGGATGCACCCCCAGAAACATAAGCCAACCCCTTCTAAATCCTATTGCTGCACGATGATTCTGTGGAGCTTCACCAACATGCAAGAAACGCAATGTCCTGTTTTGAATCTGATACTCTCCATGCTGTACCAATGCATGAACAGAATTGGGGCTACTGATCTCATACATCCCAACACCAAACAGACTAGGCTGCATAGAAATCACATGTCTCTGCAGGGGACCAACCAAGAAAGCATTCACCTGTTCTCTCCAGAACTCTTCCCCCTGAGGCGGCGGCGGAGGATGAACTGTAGCAATGCAGTAGCTTTGATGCTGCGGCGGTGGGTCTTGCGCGGCGTAGTAGAAGGTGCGCGGGAGCCGAGTAGGGCCACCGTCAATGATCTGGTGCCCCCACGGCAGCCATGGCAAAGGGTCTACTTCGAAGTTCGCCATGGGTGAAGTCGGAGCAACAGGGGAAGGAGGAGGTGATGTACTGCGTGGACTCTTGTCGTTGGCTAGCGTATCCGGCAAATTTAATGCCAACTCCCCTGCCTTGGAATACGAACCGACTAGCTCTTCTGTCGGCCCATTAGCGTCAACCTTGTCCGAGCCCAATCCAGCTTGCCTTGCTATTTTTGGAACCCAACACTTTCCCAAAGAAGCCTTAGCCGACAAGCAATTTCTTTTGATATGTCCATAGTTAAAGCAACCACGACAGCGGATATTATTGATACAATCTTTTGTTATATGACTCATACTAAGACATCTTTGACACTTCCAAACTCGAAGCACCATATCATCCACCATCTGGTTAAATAAATCATCCTCTCCCTCAATATGGTCAGAACTCCCTCCGACATTATTTGTTGCAGTAACAATGGGTGAAGCTTCTACCTCTCTTATCTGCTCTTGATGAATTGGGACAGTAGTTCCAAAAGAGATAATCGGAGTAGATTCAGTTTCATACCAATGTAAATCAGGTTTATCAGATGTCTCAGCAGCATAACCCTTTGTTGCTTCATAATGAATTTCCTCAGCAAAAACCAGCTTTTTATTAACAGGGACCGTATGCTTAATAGCAGGTTTAGGTACTGGAAGATTGAGAGCATTCATACCCAATTGCACCCTTCTCCTGGATGGACTAACTAGAGTCCATTGCTGATGATTATCATGTTGCCAATGTGTGAACTCCCTTTGCCAATTTGGACCTCCCTCACTCCACAAGTGAAAATAGCATTTGAATTTCTCAGAAGTAAAAATCCTCTTCTGAACAATATAGAAACCCACTGCTTTACTAGCCACTCTAAAGGAAAAAACTCTGTCTCTCAACTGAACCACATTGAGAGATCCACAAAAACCTCCCAAAGCTGCCTCCAAAGCTAAAGCCACTGTTTCCTCCGCCATACGGAAAGAAGCTCTCCCAAAGGACACAACCAAAGAGAAAGAGTTCTTCCCATTTAATGGATGAACTGTACTTGAGAACTTGCGCAAAACCTCCTTAGCAAAGTTTTCTCCCGCCTTAAAATCTAGCCCCAAGGTGATAGCCGTGTGCATAGCAAAGGAAGGACTAGATATCATAGGCTCAGAAGCAGGCATAACAGTGCTAGGAACATCATCCAAAACTTCTTTAGGTGTAGAGTCCTTCCTCCCTGGCATATCATCTCCAGGAACCTTCTGATTTGACCTATGGTCATTCATGATCCCAGAGAGTAGGATCGAATGAATCCTAACCACATGATGCACCAAACTCACCTTAGAACCAATCTTGTAATGAGGTTCCGACCGAAGCACTTGAACGGCAATCGGCTCATCTCTTGCATTGATCAGAACAAGCCACCCATTAGAAGACCAGAATCTCAGAGAACCATCATAGGACTTCATACGGCCACGATCTAGGTCCTTCCTCGTAGAGTAAGAGACCTTCCAGACCGAGGTTGCATCATCACTCCGACTTTTACTCGGACTAGGTTTGTCAGATCGTAAAACCTCCAAATAGGAACGATCAGCGGCACTCAGGCGCGAGATCTGTTCCACCACCTTAACCAGATGACAGGGAAACTCCAGCGACAGATCCATCGAGATAAGAAAATCAGGGGATACAATCTTGGCGTCGACAGTAGTACCCTCTGCGTCGAGAAGAACAAGGCGGCGACGATCGGCGTGGAGGAGAATATTACCAGAGTAAACGGACTTACACTTTTTTTGCAGAATGGTGGAGTACTGCACTGCCCATCTCTCGCCGATCAGATCCAGATTGTCATCATCCAGCTGGCCTAGGGTTGAATCACCAGCCACCATCTTCGAAGAGATCGCCGGAACAGACATGAGATCTGGGTGGGGAGACGCGAAAAAAGGATATGGATGTGTGGAGGAAGGAACGCCGGAGAAGATGACTGGATTGGAAATGGAGAGACACCAGAGATCAGAGAGATCGCCGGTGCAAGAGCTCTAGGGTTTAGGACGTGACGTGGAAGACGCCATTGGTGTTCCATGCTTGTTTACCTACATGTTTTGTTCACACTTTATATCGTTTTGATGCATTTTCCGGAACTAACCTATTGACGAGATGCCGAAGTGCCAGTTCCTTTTTTCTGCTGTTTTTGGTTTCAGAAATCCTAGTAATGAAATATTCTCGGAATTGGACGAAATCAACGCCCAAGATCTTATTTTCCCAGGAGCTTCCAGAACATCAAAGAAGAGTCGGAGACGAGCCAGGGGGGCCACACCACCAGGCGGCGCGGCCAGAGGCCTGGGCGCGCCCCCCTATGGTCTGGTGGCCCCAGGTCCCCTCCGAGGCTGCCCTTTCGCCTATATAAAGCCCCTGACGTGAAAACCCTAAAAACATAAGCTACGATACGAGAACAGTTCCAGAGCCGCCGCCATCGCGAAGCCAAGATCTGGGGGAGAGGAGTCTCTGTTCCGGCACGCCGCCGGGACGGGGAAGTGCCCCCGGAAGGCTTCTCCATCGACACCACCGCCATCTTCATCACCGCTGCTCTCTCCTATGAGGAGGGAGTAGTTCTCCATCGAGGCTAAGGGCTGTACCGGTAGCCATGTGGTTAATCTCTCTCCTATGTACTTCAATACAATGATCTCATGAGCTGCTTTACATGATTGAGATCCATATGATGAGCTTTGTATCGCTACTAGTTATGTGCTACTCATGTGATGTTATTGAAGTAGTCTATTCCTCCTGCATGGTGTAAAGGTGCTAGTGTGTGCACTGTGTGGTTCTTGTCGTAGGCTATGATCATGATCTCTTGTAGGTTGTGATTATGATAGTATTGATGTGATCTATTCCTCCTTTCATAGCGTAATGTGGACAGTGTGTATGCTATGTTAGTTCTTGGTTTATTTTGCAATGATCTATTATGCTCTAAGGTTACTTGAATATGAATGTCGAATGTTGGGGAGCTTGTTAACTCCGGCATTGAGGTGCTCTTGTAGCCCTACACAACGAATGGTGTTTGTCATCCAACAAAAGAGTGTATGTAGCACATATGAGAAAGAGTTATTTATTATGCGATCAATGTTGAGAGTTGCCACTAGTGAAAGTATGATCCCTAGGCCTTGTTTCCAAACATCGAATCTCCGTTTACTTACTGTTCTACTGCATGTTTACTCGCTGCCATATTTTATTCAGATTGCTATTACCACTCATATACATCCATACTACTTGTATTTCACTATCTCTTCGCCGAACTAGTGCACCTATACATCTGACAAGTGTATTAGGTGTGTTGGGGACACAAGAGACTTCTTGTATCGTGATTGCAGGGTTGCTTGAGAGGGATATCTTTGACCTCTTCCTTCCTGAGTTCGATAAACCTTGGGTGATCCACTTAAGGGAAAACTTGCTGCTGTTCTACAAACCTCTGCTCTTGGAGGCCCAACACTGTCTACAAGAATAGAAGCACCCGTAGACATAAGCTATTTTCTGGTGCCGTTGCCGGGGAGGAAAGGTAAAAGGCACTCATACTCCGGTTCCAGGTAACTAAGTTATTTTCTGTTGCCGTTGTAAGTGCTCGAAGCTATTTCCTTTAGATCCTGCAATTGCATCTTTTGGTTTCTTGTTTACACTAGTTAGGCATAATGGAAAGCAACAGTGAGCTTCTTATTCTATTTCCTGAGTTAAGACATGGATTGTTTGCTGCGAAAATTTAAAAACCTATGGAATCTTATTTGCATGCTAGTAGCAATGATATTAGTATGAACGCTTTGAACACAATTGTTGTTAATGATATGGAAAATTCTAAGCTTGGGAAGCTGGTTTTGATGAGCATGATATTTTTAGTCCCCCAAGCATTGAGGAGAAAATTTTCTTTGATGATACTTTGCCTCCTATTTATGATGATTATAATGATAGTGGTCTTTTGGTGCCGCATACTATGGAGAGTAAATTTTATTATGATTATACTATGCCTCCTACACTTGATGAGAATAATAATGATAGCTACTTTGTTGAATTTGCTCCCACTACAACTAATAAAATTGATTATGCTTATGTGGAGAGTAATAATTTTATGTATGTGGCTCATGACAAGGATGTTTTATGTGATAGTTATATTGTTGAGTTTGTTCATGATGCTACTGAAAGTTATTATGAGAGAGGGAAACATGGTTATATGCATCTTAATAATATTAAGTTTCCCCTCTTTATGTTGAGAATCTTGAAATTGCGCTTGTGTTGCTTTTCTATGCTTGCCACTTTGTTCTTCATGAATCTATTTGTGTACAAGATTCCTTTTCATAGGAAGTGGGTTAGGCTTAAATGTTTTTTGAATTTGCTTCTTGATGTTCTCTTTTGCTTCGACTCTCATCCTTATGAGAGCATCATCATTAAAATTTCTGAGCCCATCTTAATGGCTATAAAGAAAGAACTTCTTGGGAGATAACCCATGTCTTTATTTTACTACAGCACGTTTTTTTTATATTTGAGCCTTGGAAGTTGTTTACTACTGTAGCAACCTCTCCTTATCATGTTTTTGTGCCAAGTAAAGTCTCTATGGTAAAGTTGATGCTAGATTTGGATTGCTGCGCAGAAACAGATTTGCTGTCTGTCACGGATTCGCGCAGAAGTCTCTGTAGGTAACTTAGAAAAATCTGCAAATTTACGTGTGTGATCCTCAGATATGTACGGAACTTTCATTAGTTTTGAGTTTTTCCATCTTTGCAAGTTAAGTGCCCCTGCAAAATTCGTCTTTACGAACTGTTCTGTTTTTGACAGATTCTGTCTTTTATTTCGCATTGCCGCTTTTGCTATGTTGAATGGGTTTCTTTGTTCCATTAACTTTCAGAAGTTTTGTGCAATGTCCAGAAGTGTTAAGAATGATTGTGTCACCTCTGAACATGTGAATTTTTTATTATGCACTAACCCTCTAATGAGTTTGCTTGAAGTTTGGTGTGGAGGAAGTTTTCAAGGGTCAATAGGAGAGGATGATATACTATGATCAAGAAGGGTGAAAGGTATAAGCTTGGGGATGCCCCGGTGGTTCATCCCTGCATATTTTAAGAAGACTCAAGCATCTAAGCTTGGGGATGCCCAAGGCATCCCCTTCTTCATCGACAACATTATCAGGTCACTTCTAGTGAAACTATATTTTTATTCCATCACATCTTATGTAATTTACTTGGAGCGTCTGTGTGCTTTTATTTTCGTTTTTGTTTGAATAAATTCAGATCTTATCATGCTTGTGTGGGACAGAGACACGCTCCGCTTTTTCATATGAACACTAGTGTTCTTCATTTTTGCTTTTAATGTTCAAGGGCGAAAGTTGATCGCTTCACTTGTTGCTATTTGGTTGGAATCAGAAAATGCTTCATATGGTCTTGAATAATTTGATACTTGGCAATTTTTTTGAGCTCTCATAAATCATGTTTAAGCTTTTAATTTGATACGAGAAAAGTTCCAGAGCCGCCGCCATCGCGAAGCCAAGATCTGGGGGACAGGAGTCTCTGTTCCGGCACGCCGCCAGGACGGGGAAGTGCCCCCGGAAGGCTTCTCCATCGACACCACTTCCATCTTCATCACCGCTGATGTCTCCCATGAGGAGGGAGTAGTTCTCCATCGAGGCTAAGGGTTGTACCGGTAGCTATGTGGTTAATCTCTCTCCTATGTACTTCAATACAATGATCTCATGAGCTGCTTTACATGATCGAGATCCATATGATGAACTTTGTATCGCTACTAGTTATGTAGTTATGTGCTACTCATGTGATGTTATTAAAGTAGTCTATTCCTCCTGCATGGTGTAAAGGTGCTAGTGTGTGCACCGTGTGGTTCTTGTCGTAGGCTATGATCATGATCTCTTGTAGGTTGTGGAGTTAATCTATTATATTATTAAAACGAAAGACAACCAACAGTGGAGATTTATATCAATCTAATGTCAATAAATTCGAAGGGCTGAGATTTGTGGACGTGTTTCCGACTCCAATATAACAAAAAAAAGGTACGTTGTACGAATCCAGTCTTATCTCTACATTTAATTCTGCGTATGACCCTTATCTCTACATGAATGCAAAAGTAATCATAACGTCCAAGGATCTGGAGATGAAAACTAACAGCCCGGCCAGCATATAGCCTCGGATGGATATGACCTGCAATCGACTCGCTCCCATGAAGCCAGGTCTAGGGTACGACGGCGATCTCGCGCCGACGAACCTGACGAACAAGCAAAGTACTCTGAGTCTATTGAGGTTCTTGGATGATCCATATGGAAAATTAGGGATATCAATCTGGGGGCTCCAGTGGAGGACGCTGGCGAGGTTGACCCGCGTTTACTATCCCTATCTCTCTATGAGATCTCTCTCTATGGTCTTGGTGTTCTCCTTTCATCTCTAACCTTATTTTTTAATCTACTTTCAGCAGCAATCAGTGGCACAAACGGAGGAGAAAAAATCATATGCATCTGAACATTAACGTAAGAGGGGTTTGGCAATCAGGTAGCTTGATTTGCGGCATTGATGGTCTTTAGGTTTGCATCTACTCCACGATTCCCCATAGATCCTTTCTAAACAGTTTTTTCGTCTGTAGTATATGCAATCTTGAGTTGCTTATGGAGGACACGAACTAAATTAATTATGCAGGTGAACAAAAATCTGATGATTGATGAACTGAAACCTGACCATTGACAGACAAACACGAGGGAGGTTGAATATACACATGGTGAGTTCATTGTCACAGGCTCATGCTGAGCTGGCTGCCACGTTCTCCGCACCAAGGTGCAAATTAAATCACTGATGCCTTTGATGTCCAGCATAACGGTGAGATGTCGGTTGTTTTCACCAAAATAACAACTGCATGGCAACCATCGCATGTCTATTATGTTGCCTTTGATGTAGGCGGACGATCTGATACCGTGAACGGTCTTTCAATTGATGCCTTCTTACTTTTTTTTTTTGAAGGATGAATTGATGCCTTCTTACTGCTCAAGTGGTGGGGTGAAGAGGATGGGATCAGGCCTACGATGAACGGCCCTAAAGTTTCTGCGTTTTTAGGTTGCAGCCGGGTGCTCAAGACGGTGAAAGCTGAACTTCCGGCATCTACCGTGGTGGCGAAGCGAGGTAGTCGCAACAGCCACACTGAAGCGCCGGATATTGGTCAAGTCTCGTGCGTTTCCTCTCCTCTTTCTCCAATCGTTTATAATCACATTTCTCTCTCCTTTTTGCAGCGACCGGCATCAACTCAGGATCATATGACAAGACCAACTGCTGAAGTATACCAGAACTCTCGGAGGCCATACATGCTCCATGTCTTATATTTACCCATACGCATCTTTAGTAGAAGCTATTAGGTTTCATGTGTTCGCATTGCCTCATCTTTGGATTTTGTGATTTAGCAAACGGTGTTCAGATAGAGCGCGACTCATGTTTACAACCCAGTTAGATTAAAGGCGACACCAAGAGGGGAACACAAGTGGACTTCAACTGGAAGAATAGCATTTGGTGATCCACTGTGCGATTTGCATCAGCTGGGTTTGATTACTTTGGATCGCGCGCGGACTCAGGCAGTGTTGGACTGAAGTTTATTACTATTTAGTCCCATCATAACAAAGTGTTCGAACTGAATGCACCAAGTGGATTCAGATTAAATTGTTTTGGTGCAAGATTTCGATTACATTTCAAGCGTGCATGATACTTCCGTCGCCGCTGTCGCCTATGCAAGCAAAAAAATTCAATTAGTGGTTTGATGATGATCGGAGCCATAAAAATCTTTCGGCTTTGACATTTGCTGGCGAGTAGATGAAACAGGGCCAGAAGGCAATCTAGCGCCGGCAGCAGGCAGCTCGACATTGCCGAGCGGAGCTTAAGCGATAAACCGTGCTACTCTTTCATCTATACTAAATGGAGTACATCGTTTGAGTTCATGGGATTAGCTAGCCGTTAATACAAGTAGCAGATGCCACTACTTTCAAGAAGTCTCTGCGCGTGACAAAGGCGGTTAAGCAAGCAATGCATGTATTAAGTTGGGAATCCTTCATCTAAGGTGCGGGCATAGATGGAGTTCTAAAGCAACTATACCAACATCACATCAGCAAGATCGACCCGTACAGGACGCCATGTTATATGAATCAACAAGATGAAGTTAGATGAATATACCTACTCTACAAGAGTAGGAAAAGATAAATTCATCTGTCTATATGAATTCCGAAATATCAAAAGAATTTAGTAATAAAATCTGTATGAGGATTAGTACATACAAAATTAAATTATCAACTGAAACATGAAGTCAAAAATTAAAACATAATATTAATCTCATTGTATTGGAGTAACGACAAAACTAAAAAAGAGTTCAGTCATGGATCATTAGTGAGCTCAGGAATGAAGGCTAGAAACCCATGTAGATGTGGTTAGCTGAAAAACATTATAAAAGTCTATCATTTGCGATGACATGCACAGATCGGAGGTTGCATGAATAAGTGGTCCCTGAAGTTTTATCTAACATCTGGATGCAATGGAGAGGAGTGGTAAAGTTGATATTAAATAGGAAATCTATTATTGGGATGATAGTAAAACACCGTTTAGAGCATTTGAGTCATGCCATTGCGCAAATAAAAAATGTGTAAAAATAATGATGCATCCGGAGGACGATAAACAAGATTTTAGGTTCCATATAGAAATTTCCTTTTGTTGTTAGTCAAGTGTTGTTTTAAAAAACAATCCAAGAAATGGTACGCACATCCGAAACAATATTTTATGGGTAGAGATAAGGAGTGTGATAGAAAACAAGAGACCCGTATCAATTTTTTTATCTATTAATGAAACATAATTAAGTAATTATAAACAACATACAAGCTCGATGGGTCTTTATTAAAATCCAAATTAAACTAAACAAAAGTTCAAACTGTAATAGAAAAATTAAAAGAGATAATAACTCAAATTATGTTGTCGTGTGATATAACTTTGCTACATGTAATTAATTCCAAATATATATCTAAAACACCATATATCATAGATAGTTCAGCAACAAAATATAATAAAGTGTGAATATAAGAATACATAACAACTCTAGCCGCGCAAATGCGCGGGTCACCTCGCTAGTTATCATTATGATAGTACTGATGTGTGATACGTCTCCGACGTATCGATAATTTCTTATGTTCCATGCTACATTATTGATGATATCTACATGTTTTATACACATTATATGTCGTATTTACGCATTTTCTGGCACTAACCTATTACCAAGATGCCGAAGAGCCAGTTGCTGTTTTCTGTTATTTTTGGTTTCAGAAATCCTAGTAAGGAAATATTCTCGGAATTGGACGAAATCAACGTCCAGGGTCCTATTTTTGCACGAAGCTTCCAGAAGACCGAGGGGGAAAGGAAGTGGGGCCACGAGGCGCCGCCACACTAGGGCGGCGCGGCCCAGGCCTTGGCCGCGCGGCCCTAGCGTGTGGGGCCCTCGTGTGGCCCCCCGCGTTGCCCTTCCGCCTACTTAAAGTCTTCGTCGCGAAACCCTCTGTACCGAGAGCCACGATACGGAAAACCTTCCAGAGACGCCGCCGCCGCCAATCCCATCTCGGGGGATTCAGGAGATCGCCTCCGGCACCCTGCCGGAGAGGGGAATCATCCCCCGGAGGACTCTTCATCGCCATGATCGCCTCCGGAGTGATGAGTGAGTAGTTCACCCCTAGACTATGGGTCCATGGCAGTAGCTAGATGGTCGTCTTCTCCTAATTGTGCTTCATTGTTGGATCTTGTGAGCTGCCTAACATGATCAAGATCATCTATCTGTAATACTATATGTTGTGTTTGTCGGGATCCGATGGATAGATAATACTATGTTATGGTGATTATCAATCTATTACCTATGTGTTGTTTATGATCTTGCATGCTCTCCGTTATTAGTAGAGGCTCTGGCCAAGTTTTTGCTCTTAACTCCAAGAGGGAGTATTTATGCTCGATAGTGGGTTCATGCCTCCATTAAATCTGGGACAGTGACAGAAAGTTCTAAGGTTGTGGATGTGCTGTTGCCACTAGGGATAAAACATTGATGCTATGTCTAAGGATGTAGTTGTTGATTACATTACGCACCATACTTAATGCAATTGTCTGTTGCTTGCAACTTAATACTGGAAGGGGTTCGGATGATAACCTGAAGGTGGACTTTTTAGGCATAGATGCATGCTGGATAGCGGTCTATGTACTTTGTCGTAATGCCCTGATTAAATCTCACTATATTTATCATATCATGTATGTGCATTGTTATGCCCTTTTCTATTTGTCAATTGCCTGACTGTAATTTGTTCACCCAACATGCTTTTATCTTATGGGAGAGACACCTCTAGTGAACTGTGGACCCCGGTCCTATTCTTTACATCGCATACAATCTACTGCAATTGTTCTTTACTGTTTTCTTCGCAAACAATCATCTTCCACACAATACGGTTAATCCTTTGTTACAGCAAGCCGGTGAGATTGACAACCTCACTGTTTCGTTGGGGCAAAGTACTTTGGTTGTGTTGTGCAGGTTCCACGTTGGCGCCGGAATCCCTGGTGTTGCGCCGCATCACATTTCGCCACCATCAACCTTCAACGTGCTTCTTGGCTCCTACTGGTTCGATAACCTTGGTTTCATACTGAGGGAAACTTGCTGTTGTGCGCATCATACCTTCCACTTGGGGTTCCCAACGGACGTGTACATCTACGCGCATCAAGCTATATTTCTGGCGCCGTTGCCGGGGAGATCAAGACACGCTGCAAGGGGAGTCTCCACTTCCCAATCTCTTTACTTTGTTTTTGTCTTGCTTTATTTTATTTACTACTTTGTTTGCTGCACCTAAACAAAACACACAAAAAATAGTTGCTAGTTTTACTTTATTTACTGTCTTGCTCTCTATATCAAAAACACAAAAAAATTAGTTACTTGCATTTACTTTATCTAGTTTGCTTTATTTACTGTTGCTAAAATGAATACCCCTGAAAATACTAAGTTGTGTGACTTCACAAACACAAATAATAATGATTTCCTATGCACACCTATTGCTCCACCTGCTACTACAGCAGAATTCTTTGAAATTAAACATGCTTTACTGAACCTTGTTATGAGAGAGCAATTTTCTGGTGTTAGTTCTGATGATGCTGCTGCCCATCTTAATAATTTTGTTGAACTTTGTGAAATGCAAAAGTATAAGGATGTAGATGGTGATATTATTAAATTGAAATTGTTTCCTTTCTCATTAAGAGGAAGAGCTAAAGATTGGTTGCTATCTTTGCCTAAGAATAGTATTGATTCATGGACTAAATGTAAGGATGATTTTATTGGTAGATATTATCCTCCCGCTAAAATTATATCTTTGAGAAGTAGCATAATGAATTTTAAGCAATTAGATACTGAACATGTTGCTCAAGCATGGGAGAGAATGAAATCTTTGGTAAAGAATTGCCCAACCCATGGACTGACTACTTGGATGATCATCCAAACCTTCTATGCAGGACTAAATTTTTCTTCACGGAATTTATTGGATTCAGCTGCTGGAGGTACCTTGATGTCCATCACTTTGGGGGCGGCTACAAAGCTTCTTGATGATATGATGATAAATTACTCTGAATTGCACACAGAAAGAGCTCCACAAGGTAAGAAGGTAAATTCTGTTGAAGAAACCTCTTCCTTGAGTGATAAGATTGATGTGATTATGTCTATGCTTGTGAATGGTAGATCTAATGTTGATCCAAATAATGTTCCTTTAGCTTCATTGGTTGCTCAAGAAGAAAATGTTGATGTGAATTTCATTAAAAATAATAATTTCAACAACAATGCTTATAGGAACAACTCTGGTAATAACTATAGGCCATATCCTTCTGCTAATGGTAATGGTTATGGTAATTCTTATGGGAATTCTTACAATAATAATAGGAGTGTACCCCCTGGTCTTGAAGCCATGCTTAAAGAATTTATTAGTACACAAACTGCTTTTAACAAATCTGTTGAGGAAAAGCTTGATAAAATTGATATTATTGCTTCTAGAGTTGATAGACTTGCCTCTGATGTTGATCTATTAAAATTGAAAGTTATGCCTAATGAGGAAATTGATAATAAGATTACTACTACAGCAAATGCCATCCAAGTTAGAATTAATGAGAATATAAGATTAATGGCTGAATTGCGTGCTAGGTGGGATAGAGAAGAAAATGAAAAACTAGCTAAAGAGAATAATGTAGCTAAAGTTTGGACTATTACCACCACTAGTAATGTTAATTCTTCACATGTTGCTGCACCTCCTACTATCAATGGTAAAATAATTGGTGTTGGCAATGTTTCTACTCCTAGTGCAAAGCGTACAAAACTGCCTGAAACTGCTGAAACTGCTGTTTGTGATAAAACTGCTGAAATTTTTCAAAATATTGGTGACAATGATTCCATTGCTGTAGCTCATAATGATTTAGATTTTGATGATTGCCACATCTCTGAAGTTATAAAGTTCTTACAAAAACTTGCTAAAAGTCCTAATGCTCTATAAATTTGGCCATTACAAAACATATTACAAATGCTCTCATAAAAGCTAGAGAAGAGAAAGTAAAACTTGAAACTTCTATTCCTAGAAAGTTAGAAGATGGTTGGGAGCCCATCATTAAAATGAAATTCAATTACTTTGAATGTAATGCTTTATGTGATCTTGGTGCAAGTATTTCTGTTATGCCTAAAAAGATTTATGATATGCTTGACTTGCCACCTTTGAAGAATTGTTATTTGGATGTTAATCTTGCCGATAATGTTAAAAAGAAACCTCTGGGGAGGATTGATAATGTGCGCATTACGGTTAACAATAACCTTGTCCCCGTTGATTTTGTTGTCTTGGATATCGAATGCAATGCATCTTGTCCTATTATGTTGGGAAGACCTTTTCTTCGAACTGTTGGTGCTGTTATTGATATGCAGGAAGGTAATATTAAATATCAATTTCCTCTCAAGAAAGGTATGGAACACTTCCCTAGAAAGAGAATGAAGTTGCCTTTTGATTCTATTATTAGAACAAGTTATGATGTTGATGCTTCTACTCTTGATGTTACTTGATTTGCACTTTCTGCGCCTAGCTGAAAGGCGTTAAAGAAAAGCACTTCTTGGGAGATAACCCATGTGTTTATTTTACTACAGCAATCTTTGTTTTGTTGAGTCTTGGAAGTTGTTTATTACTGTAGCAACCTCTCCTTATCATGTTTTTGTGCCAAGTAAAGTTTCTATGTTAAAGTTGATGTTATATTTGGGATCGCTGCGCAGAAACAACATTGCTGCCTGTCACGAATTCTGGCATAAGTCTCTGTAAAAAATTCGAAAAAATCTGCAAATTTACGAGCGTGATCCTCAGATATGTACGCAACTTTCATTAGTTTTGAGTTTTTCCATTTGAGCAAGTCTAGTGCCCCTTTCAGGTTCGTCTTTACGGACTGTTCTGTTTTTGACAGATTCTACCTTTTATTTCGCATTGCCGTATTTGCTATGTTGGATGAATTCCTTTGATCCATTAATGTCCAGTAGCTTTGTGCAATGTCCAGAAGTGTTAAGAATGATTGCGTCACCTCTGAATATGTGAATTTTTAATTGTGCACTAACCCTCTAATGAGTTTGCTTGAAGTTTGGTGTGAAGGAAGTTTTCAAGGGTCAAGAGAGGAGTATGATATACTATGATCAAGAGGAGTGAAAGCTCTAAGCTTGGGGATGCCCCCGTGGTTCATCCCTGCATATTTTAAGAAGACTCAAGCGTCTAAGCTTGGGGATGCCCAAGGCATCCCCTTCTTCATCGACAACATCATCAGGTTCCTCCCCTGGAACTATATTTTTATTCAGTCACATCTTATGTACTTTGCTTGGAGCGTCGGTTTGTTTTATTTTTTTTTTGTTTGAATAAAATGGATCCTAGCATTCACTGTATGGGAGAGAGACACGCTCCGCTGTTGCATATGGACAAATATGTCCTTAGGCTTTACTCATAATGTTCAAGGCGAAGGTTGAAATTTCTTCGTTAAATTGTTATATGGTTGGAATCGGGATATGCTACATGTAGTAATTCTAAAATGTCTTGGAAAATGTGATACTTTGCAATTGTTGTGCTCATGTTTAAGCTCTTGCATCATATACTTTGCACCCATTAATGAAGAAATACATAGAGCTTGCTAAAATTTGGTTTGCATATTTGGTCTCTCTAAGGTCTAGATAATTTCTAGTATTGAGTTTTGAACAACAAGGAAGACGGTGTAGAGTCTTATAATGTTTACAATATGTCTTTTATGTGAGTTTTGCTGCACCGGTTCATCCTTGAGTTTGCTTCAAATAACCTTGCTAGCCTAAACCTTGTATCGAGAGGGAATACTTCTCATGCATCCAAAATCCTTGAGCCAACCACTATGCCATTTGTGTCCACCATACCTACCTACTACATGGTATTTCTCCGCCATTCCAAATTAAATTGCTTGAGTGCTACCTTTAAAATTCCATCATTCGCCTTTGCAATATATAGCTCATGGGACAAAATAGCCTTAAAAACTATTGTGGTATTGAATATGTACTTATGCACTTTATCTCTTATTAAGTTGCTTGTTGTGCGATAACCATGCTTCTGGGGAGGCCATCAACTATTCTTTGTTGAATATCATGTGAGTTGCTATGCATGTCTGTCTTGTCTGAAGTAAGAGAGATCTACCACCTTAATGGTTGGAGCATGCATATTGTTAGAGAAGA
Organism: Lolium perenne; assembly: GCF_019359855.2. NCBI lineage: Eukaryota > Viridiplantae > Streptophyta > Magnoliopsida > Poales > Poaceae > Lolium > Lolium perenne. The sequence goes on from NC_067248.2 coordinate 105,312,965, forward strand.
ACATTGGGCCGCTAACTAAAGCCATGAATCATGGTGGAAGTTTCAGTTTTGGACATGTATCCTCAATCTCATATGAGAATATTAACTGTTGCCACATGCTTATGCATTAAAGAGGAGTCCATTATCTGTTGTCCATGTTGTCCCGGTATGGATGTCTAAGTTGAGAATAATCAAAAGCGAGAAATCCAAAATGCGAGCTTTCTCCTTAGACCTTTGTACAGGCAGCATGGAGGTACCCCTTTGTGACACTTGGTTAAAACATGTGTATTGCGATGATCCGGTAGTCCAAGCTGATTAGGACAAGGTGCGGGCACTATTAGTATACTATGCATGAGGCTTGCAACTTGTAAGATATAATTTACATAACTCATATGCTTTATTACTACTGTTGACAAAATTGTTTCATGTTTTCAAAATAAAAGCTCTAGCACAAATATAGCAAGCGATGCTTTCCTCTTTGAAGGACCTTTCTTTTACTTTTATTGTTGAGTCAGTTCACCTATCTCTCTCCACCTTAAGAAGCAAACACTTGTGTGAACTGTGCATTGATTCCTACATACTTGCATATTGCACTTGTTATATTACTTTACATTGACACTATCCATGAGATATACATGTTATAAGTTGAAAGCAACCGCTGAAACTTAATCTTCCTTTGTGTTGCTTCAATACCTTTACTTTGATTTATTGCTTTATGAGTTAACTCTTATGCAAGACTTATTGATGCTTGTCTTGAAGTACTATCCATGAAAAGTCTTTGCTTTATGATTCATCTGTTTACTCATGTCATTACCATTGTTTTGATCGCTGCATTCATTACATATTCTTACAATAGTATGATCAAGGTTATGATGGCATGTCACTCCAGAAATTATCCTTGTTATCGTTTACCTGCTCGGGACGAGCAGAACTAAGCTTGGGGATGCTGATACGTCTCCGACGTATCGATAATTTCTTATGTTCCATGCTACATTATTGATGATATCTACATGTTTTATACACATTATATTTCGTATTTACGCATTTTCCGGCACTAACCTATTAACAAGATGCCGAAGAGCCAGTTGCTGTTTTCTGCTGTTTTTGGTTTCAGAAATCCTAGTAAGGAAATATTCTCGGAATTGGACGAAATCAACGCCCAGGGTCCTATTTTTGAACGAAGCTTCCAGAAGACCGAGGGGGAAAGGAAGTGGGGCCACGAGGCGCCGCCACACTAGGGCGGCGCGACCCAGGCCTTGGCCACGCGGCCCTAGCGTGTGGGGCCCTCGTGTGGCCCCCCGCATTGCCCTTCCGCCTACTTAAAGTCTTCGCCGCGAAACCCTCTGTACCGAGAGCCACGATACGGAAAAACTTCCAGAGACGCCGCCGCCGCCAATCCCATCTCGGGGGATTCAGGAGATCGCCTCCGGCACCCTGCCGGAGAGGGGAATCATCCCCCGGAGGACTCTTCATCGCCATGATCGCCTCCGGAGTGATGAGTGAGTAGTTCACCCCTGGACTATGGGTCCATAGCAGTAGCTAGATGGTCGTCTTCTCCTAATTGTGCTTCATTGTTGGATCTTGTGAGCTGCCTAACATGATCAAGATCATCTATCTGTAATACTATATGTTGTGTTTGTCGGGATCCGATGGATAGAGAATACTATGTTATGGTGATTATCAATTTATTACCTATGTGTTGTTTATGATCTTGCATGCTCTCCGTTATTAGTAGAGGCTCTGGCCAAGTTTTTGCTCTTAACTCCAAGAGGGAGTATTTATGCTCGATAGTGGGTTCATGCCTCCATTAAATCTGGGACAGTGACAGAAAGTTCTAAGGTTGTGGATGTGCTGTTGCCACTAGGGATAAAACATTGATGCTATGTCTAAGGATGTAGTTGTTGATTACATTACGCACCATACTTAATGCAATTGTCTGTTGCTTGCAACTTAATACTGGAAGGGGTTCGGATGATAACCTGAAGGTGGACTTTTTAGGCATAGATGCATGCTGGATAGCGGTCTATGTACTTTTTCGTAATGCCCTGATTAAATCTCACTATATTTATCATATCATGTATGTGCATTGTTATGCCCTTTTCTATTTGTCAATTGCCCGACTGTAATTTGTTAACCAACAAGCTTTTATCTTATGGGAGAGATACCTCTAGTGAACTGTGGACCCCGGTCCTATTCTTTACATCGCATGCAATCTACTGCAATTGTTCTTTACTGTTTTCATCGCAAACAATCATCTTCCACACAATACGGTTAATCCTTTGTTACAGCAAGCCGGTGAGATTGACAACCTCACTGTTTCGTTGGGGCAAAGTACTTTGGTTGTGTTGTGCAGGTTCCACGTTGGTGCCGGAATCCCTGGTGTTGCGCCGCATCACATTTCGCCACCATCAACCTTCAACGTGCTTCTTGGCTCCTACTGGTTCGATAACCTTGGTTTCATACTGACGGAAACTTGCTGCTGTGCGCATCATACCTTCCACTTGGGGTTCCCAACGGACGTGTACATCTACGCGCATCAATGTGATCTATTCCTCCTTTAATAGCGTAATGTGGACAGTGTGTATGCTATGTTAGTTCTTGGTTTATTTTGCAATGATCTATTATGCTCTAAGGTTACTTGAATATGAATGTCGAATGTTGTGGAGCTTGTTAACTCCGGCATTGAGGTGCTCTTGTAGCCCTACACAACGAATGGTGTTTGTCATCCAACAAAAGAGTGTATGTAGCACATATGAGAAAGAGTTATTTATTATGCGATCAATGTTGAGAGTTGCCACTAGTGAAAGTATGATCCCTAGGCCTTGTTTCCAAACATCGAATCTCCGTTTACTTACTGTTCTACTGCATGTTTACTCGCTGCCATATTTTATTCAGATTGCTATTACCACTCATATACATCCATACTACTTGTATTTCACTATCTCTTCGCCGAACTAGTGCACCTATACATCTGACAAGTGTATTAGGTGTGTTGGGGACACAAGAGACTTCTTGTATCGTGATTGCAGGTTTGCTTGAGAGGGATATCTTTGACCTCTTCCTCCCTGAGTTCGATAAACCTTGGGTGATCCACTTAAGGGAAAACTTGCTGCTGTTCTACAAACCTCTGCTCTTGGAGGCCCAACACTGTCTACAAGAATAGAAGCACCCGTAGACATCACATCTTCACAAACAATAATATGACCATCTTCCACATTTTCAGTCACAAGATCTTTAACTATTGCAACAGCAGGTTCAACCTTTATTTTTTCGTCAGGTTCTATGGGTTTCTTTGCACTTTTATTAACTACACTAGTTATAACAGAATACTCCTTCATTTTAGCAGGGAAAGGAGTTTTTTCAATATAAGCTTCAGGAACAACATGATCAACAGTTTTAATTTCAATACATTTACCTTTAGGTGAATCAGTCTTATCTTTATAAATTCTTCCTAGGCAATTCAAAATGAGAAGCAAAGGCTTTATAAATATTTGCAACAACTTGAGAGTCAAGACCATATGTAGCACTTATATTACGATATTCATTAGTATCCATAAAAGTTTCAATGCATTCATAATCGTAATTTATACCTGACACTCTACCTTTGTCATTCTCCCATCCTTCAGTATTTTCTTGGATTCGATCAAGAAGGTCCCATTTAAACTCTTCTTTATTGCGCGTGAATGATCCAGAAAAAGCAGTATCCAGCAAGGTTTTATCTTGAAAAGAAAGTCTTGCATAGAAATTATCAATGATAATATTACCAGGAAGCTCATGAATGGGGCATTTGAGCATTAAAGACTTCAATCTCCCCCACACTTGGGCAATACTTTCTCCATCATGGGGCCAGAAATTATATATACGGTTGCGGTCTTTGTGAATTTCACTTGGAGGATAGAATTTAGAATAAAATAGAGGCACAATATCCTTGCAATCAAGAGAACGCCCATCCTTCAGCAGATTATACCAATGCGCCGCTTTACCAGATAGCGACATAACAAATAATTTCTTCCTAACTTCATCCATTGAAATACCTGCACACTTGAATAACCCGCATAATTCATGTAAAACAGTAAATGATCTCCAGGATGAACAGTTCCATCCCCTTCATAGCGGTTATCCACAACACGTTCAATAATTTTCATAGGTATTTTATATGGTATTACTTCCTCACCTGGCGCCTCATCCACTACTGTTGCAGTAGTAGTAGATTTCCCAAATAGAAATTCAAGGGAGGATCTCTCCATAATGACTTATAGCAGCAAGCAGAAACAAAATCAGCACGTACAGTAAAAGTTTTCTTACCAATTCCACTTACCAATAGCGCTTCACTCCCCGGCAACGGCACCAGAAAATAGTCTTGATGACCCACAAGTATAGGGGGTGTATCGTAGTACTTTCGATAAATAAGAGTGTCGAACCCAACGAGGAGCAGAAGGTGTTGACAAGCAGTTTCGATGAAGGATTCACTGTAAATGCTCACAGACAAGTATTCAGGGGGTTTTGATGTAGCAGATAAATAAAGTACGAGTAAGTAAAATGCGAGAGAAATAATTGCAGCGAGTGGCCCAATCCTTTTTAGCACAAAGGACAAGCCGGTTTGTTTACTTATAATGACCAAACGTTCTTGAGGACACACGGGGATTTTAGTCTAGTGCTTTCGCTTCCTATAGTTGATTAATCTTCATTGTTTTGATAAGTGTTGTGTGGGTGAACCTATGCTAATGCACCGCCCTTCCTAGGACTAATACATACTTGTGATTATACCCCTTGCAAGCATCCGCAAATACAAGAAAGTAATTAAGATAAATCTAACCACAGCCTTAAACTCTGAGATCCTGCTATCCCTCCTGCACCGATATACTAACGGGGGTTTAGGTTTCTGTCGCTCCGGCAACCCCACAATTAGCAAACGAATACAAGATGTACTCCCCTAGGCCCATAAAGGTGAAGTATCATGTAGTCGACGTTCACATGACACCACTAGAAGAGTAACACCACAACTTAAATATCATAACATTGAATATTACTCAACCATAATTCACTACTAACATTTAGACTTCACCCATGTCCTCAAGAACTAAACGAACTACTCACGAGACATCATATGGAACATGATCAGAGGTGATATGATGATGAATAACAATCTGAACATAAACCTTGGTTCAATGGTTTCACTCAATAGCATCAATAACAAGTAGTAATCAACACCGGGAGAGTTTCCCCTATCAAACAATCAAGATCCAACCCAAATCGTTACAGCGGTGACGAGATGCAGCGGTGGAGATGGCGGTGTAGATGGTGGAGATGATGATGGAGATGATGATGGAGATGATGTCCAGCTCGATGACGATGGCGATGGCGTCGATTTCCCCCTCCGGGAGGGAATTTCCCCGGCGGATTCCTGCCCGCCGGAGAGCTCTTTTCTCTCTGGTGTCTCTCCGCCCCGCAGAGGCGGCTCTGTCTATTCTCCGTAACTCCCCGTGCCTTAGGTTTTCGGGACGAAGAAGTACGCGAAGGAGAGGCGGCCAGAGGGGGCTGTGGGCCCCCTCCCCACATGGCGGCGCGGCCAGGCCAGGGCCCGCGCCGGCCTATGGGGGGGCCCATGGTGGGCCCTCTCGGCCCCTCCTTTTGGCTCCCTTCGTCTTCTGGAAAAATAGGATTTTTCATATAATTTCCGTCAATTGTTGATCTTCCGAAATATGGTGTTCTGACGGTGCTTTTTCCAGCAGAATCCTGACTCCGGTGAATAATTCTTCAATGATCATGAAACATGCAAAATAGGTGAAATAACATAAGTATCATCTCTAAATATGAAATATATCAATGAATAACATCAAATTATGATATAAAATAGAGATGCAAAATGGATGTATCATTTCCTTGTTTTTTAAGGGAACAAGGGAACCTATTAATCAACCCTTCCATTCAGTGTTCATCAAGAGGCAACTCTTTGTTTTACCAACCTTTTTTTCTTGTTACATCGGTCTTTTTATTATAGAAATTTTCGTCCTTTGTTTTCTTAAGGGAAGAAGGGAACTTTTTTATCAACCCACCCTTTAACTTCTTATCTACGGGTTAGACAATCTTTTATCTACCCACCCTTTTAACCTTTCATCAACATGCTTGTCATCCTTCAACCAATACCTAAGTTCTGAAGTTACCAAACACGGGAAATGCGAAAGAGGTGAACCTATTTTATCAACCCTTCAGTTCAATTTTTATCAACGGGATAACACAATTTGTACCAACCCATTCTCTCTTTATCTTACATCCTTCTTTTTTCTTATAGAAAAGTTGGTTCCTTGTTTTTTAAGGGAACAAGGGAACCTATTAATCAACCCTTCCATTCAGTGTTCATCAAGAGGCAACTCTTTGTTTTACCAACCTTTTTTTCTTGTTACATCGGTCTTTTTATTATAGAAATTTTCGTCCTTTGTTTTCTGAAGGGAAGAAGGGAACTTTTTATCAACCCACCCTTTAACTTCTTATCTACGGGTTAGACAATCTTTTATCTACCCACCCTTTAAGCTTTCATCAACATGCTTGTCATCCTTCAACCAAGACCTAAGTTCTGAAGTTACCAAACACGGGAAATGCGGAAGAGGTGAACCTATTTTATCAACCCTTCTGTTCAATTTTTATCAACGGGGTAACACAATTTGTACCAACCCATTCTCTCTTTATCTTACATCCTTCTTTTTTCTTATAGAAAAGTTTTTTCCTTGTTTTTTTAAGGGAACAAGGGAACCTATTAATCAACCTTCCATTCAGTGTTCATCAACAGGCAACTCTTTGTTTTACCAACCTTTTTTCTTGTTACATCGGTCTTTTTATTATAGAAATTTCCGTCCTTTGTTTTCTGAAGGGAAGAAGGGAACTTTTTTATCAACCCTGGCGCTAACTTTTTATCAACGGGTTACCCAATATTTTATCAACCCACCCATTAACCTTTCATCAACATGAATCTCAACCTTCAACCAAGACCTACGTTCTGAAGTTACCAAGAAGAGAATTGCGGAAGAGGTGAACCTATTTTATCAACCCTCCGTTCAATTTTTATCAAGTGGGTTACACAATTTGTACCAACCCATTTCTTTATGTTACGTCCTTCTTTTTCTTATAGAGAAGTTGGTTCCTTGTTTTTTTAAGGGAACAAGGGAACCTATTGATCAACCCTTCCATTCAGTTTTCATCGACATGCAATTCTTTTTTTTTACCAACCTTTTTTCTTGTTACATCGGTCTTCTTATTATACAAATTTTGGTCCTTTGTTTTTCTGAATGGAAGAAGGGAACCCTTTTATTAACCATGGCGCTAACTTTTTATCAACGGGTTAGCCAATATTTTATCAACCCACCCATTAACCTTTCATCAGCATGAATCTCAACCTTCAACCAAGACCTACGTTCTGAAGTTACCAAGAAGAGAATTGCGGAAGAGGTGAACCTATTTTATCAACCCTCCGTTCAATTTTTATCAAGTGGGTAACACAATTTGTACCAACCCATTTCTTTATGTTACGTCCTTCGTTTTCTTATAGAGAAGTTGGTTCCTTCTTTTTTTAAGGGAACAAGGGAACCTATTAATCAACGCTTCCATTCAGTTTTCATCGACATGCAACTCTTTGTTTTACCAACCTTTTTCTTGTTACATAGGTCTTCTTATTATACAAATTTTGGTCCTTTGTTTTCTGAAGGGAAGAAGGGAACCTTTTTATCAACCCTGGCGTTAACTTTTTATCAACGGGTTAGCCAATATTTTATCAACCTACCCATTAACCTTTCATCAACATGAATCTCAACCTTTCAACCAAGACCTACGTTCTGAAGTTACCAAGAAGAGAATTGCGGAAGAAGGGAATTGTTATTTTTTCATACATGTTGCAAGTCGTACTTCATTTCATTTGCAAGTGGATTATGCTGCTCCCCTCCCTTTTTTTTAACCCTAAAATTTCACTAGCCCAAAAAGGGAATTGTAAAGGGAATTGCACGGTAAGGGAAGCAAAATTACGAACGACTCTTAATTTTCTATCACCCACGAAAGGGAATTGTATCGCACGTGCGATAGAATCCAAATTCATTACGGCACGTAACGTATGTGGTCCACAACGCGTCCCGCACGTATCTTTCCACGAAAGGGAAACACGGTTATTCCCGAATTGGGTTGTCGGAAACCGATCGCTCGCTAACCTCCTGGCGCGCGAGCGCCAGCTAGGGTCGCCCGCTGTTGGTTCCGTCAGGGCATCTCTAACCCTGCGACCCAAATGGATGCGCTGGACCGTCCGTTTGGGTGGCCAAGCGAACACCCGGACAGCGGTTCGCGTCCGCGTGTCCGTTTGGGTCACGCGCTGCGTCCAACGCGCATATTCGAAGAAAAACAAAAAATAAATTTAAAATGTAAATTTAAACAAAATTTGATTAAGCATATGCCCTATTTTGGGCAAATTTGTACATAGCCCTATTTTGGGAAAATAACTAACAAAAAAAGCCTTCTATATGGGCTTTAAAATTTAAAACAAATTAAAAACCCTAAGCTAGGGTTTGGCCGACGACGCGTTGGCCGCCGGTGCGCCGCCTAGTCCCTGTGGGCGTCGTCGGCGTCGCGTCGACGTCCCCGGTCGGCCACGGAGACCACAGGGCCTCCTCCCAGGCGGAGTGGGGGTCCGGAGCCGCCCGCTGCTCCCCTGCAGCAGCACGGAGCTGCACCTCCTCCCTGAGGCGATGCTTCCTCTCCTGCCAGGCGAGGCGCCTGGCCTGCTGGCGCCTCCCCTCCTCCGCGCGGCGCCTGGCCTCCTGCCGCTGCTGCTCCTCGCGGCGGAGTCTGGCCTCCTCGCGCCACCGCGTCTCTTCCACCTCCCGGCGGGCCTGGGCGAACAACTCCCGGGCCTCCTCCTCCATCGCGGAGGTGCGCAGGGCCGCTTGGAGTTGCGGCCACTTCGCTTCCTCCTCCGCCGCCGATATCATCAGAGCGGTGCGGAGGTCGGGGTCCTCCTCTGAGGACTCCGGCTTGGGGCTGCAGCAGCAGCGGCGCCGGTTGCGCCAATGCCGCGCCGCCACGGGCGGCCTCTCCGATGTGGAGGCCGCCGCTGTTTCCTCCGGCCCGCAGCGCCGGTGGAGGACGGCGGCTGCTGCTGGCCTCCTCGTCGTTGGCTCCGGGAGCGAGCTGTCGCTTCGGGGCCATGGCGGCGGTTGCGCTCGGGGAGTGGACAGTGGAGTGGGGAGTGGACTGGAGGGATTTGTCCCTCCAGTCCACATTTAATAAGCCTCCCCGGTCACCGATAGGTGGGCCCAAGGGAAACGAGCAGCCCAGCGGCTGGACGCGACCGGACGCTGCGTGCCATCCGCGGCCACGCAAACCTAGCCCAGATTTGGGCCGGGTTTGCGTCGTTCCGGACGCGGCGGCCATCCGCATTTGCGGTGTGTCGCCGCGTTGGGCCGCGTTTTTGTCCTGTTGGACCCATCTGGACGCGCGGGTGCGGGATGGGTCGGCGCGTTGGAGATGCCCTTACTTCGTTCTGTCAAAGTTTTCTAAGGTGGACGAAAATACCCCTCTGTTAGAGCTAAACGTGAGACCATAGAACCGTTCCTGATCGAACAGTCTAGCTTGTCACACAACACACGTACTAGTAGGAGCGCCCTCCCCTCAATGCCAGTTTGAGGCTCGAGAAAACGCGAATTTGAAGGCCCAAAACGGCCGACGTAGATCAGTGTCCTCAAACCAATCTTCAAAACAGAATCTGTTGCGCACGGATGTGCGTCTCGGCCTCAAACCCTTAAAATAGGATGTCTACAGTTTCTTCACATAATAATCATTCTATCTATCATAAAACACCAGCAAATAATAGTTTCAAACACACCATAATAAATCGTCTTATTACAACATTGCTTTCAACAAATTACAATAATAGTTCGAAGCAAATAGAACATGAATAAGTGTTCGAAGCAAATGGAACATGAATCAACTACCACAAAGGTAGATCATTGGCCACGGCCAAGCAGCTGCCAGTGGTGCTCGAAGAGATCATCGCGGAGCTGGTTATGAGTGCTGGTATTTTCAATATCCCGATGTGCTTGTAGAAAAGCTCTTCGATGTCCGAATCATCCGAAGATGACCAGTCGGTACTGTCGGACATCAAATTTTCCATGTTCGCATCCATCTAAAATACCGAGACACATACAATTAATTTAACTAAATGAACCAAAAAATAAAATACAAAAGAAAACATTGGAGCTTACCGTCGGAGGTCGGGGCAGCTCGTCGCGTGCGGGGTCGGAGGCCGGGAGAGCTCGTCGCGGCATGGGTCGGAGGCGGCGCGTCGGGGTCGGAGGAGGATGGGGTCAGGGCGGGAGAGGCGGAGGCGGACCAGAGGAGGAGGCGGCGGGGCGACCAGAGGCGGAGGCGGAGGCGTCGTGGGCGGGGTCGAAGGCGGCGCGGCCGAATCAGGGCGGAGGGCGAGGCAGCGGGGGCCAGCAGCAAGTCGGGGCGGCGAGGCGAGCTCGGCGGAGGGCGAATCGGGGCGGCGGCGGGCGGCGTCGAGTAGAGGAGGAGGACGCGCGGAGGAGGAGCGGGGGAGGAGGACGCGCGGGGGAGGAGGACGCGCGGGGGAAATTTCAGGGGAGGACAGAGCGTTGACCAAAATGAAGGCCCCTTCAATTTTGCCTCTGGACCTGCACTTGTCCAGATCGAGTGGGGAAATGAGGGTTCGGCCTTCAAATTTTTTTGAGGGTTAGAGGGTCTGAGGGTTCTTTTTCGCGCCTCGTTTTGGCCTCAACCCTCAAAAAAGCAGTTATTTTGAGGGTTTGCCCAGTTTGAGGGCACTACTATGGATGCTCTAACCAAGCAGGAAGGCAGGTAGATCAATTCATGGTGCTAGTCTAGGTATCACCTCTCATGTACGTACGTATTGACTTGATTTGATTTTAGCTGTGCTGCAAGATTGGCCTGGATGCGGACTCGGTTTCGTCATGGATGCATGATTAGCGTGAGTGATACGGGCATGAAGGCCGAGGTGAAGCCCAATTTCAGAACTCCATGAGCCTAGTTATCTTATTTAATGTATTTTATATTTTTGGTCATATGTGGGCCAATTAGGGTTTTAATAAGATTGAGTTAGTTTTGGTTTGGGCCTGTCCAAACCAATTTAGGGAGGCCCACTAGGATTGGCTGGCCACCTCTCCCTCATATAAGGAGATGGTGTGGCTAGGTTTAGGGTAGCATTCAGTTTAGATTAAAATCAGTCCATAGACTTTGTGCTCCTTGGTGAAGCATCCCTCCGGGGACGGCGTCGCCGTTTATCTAATAAAATTGATGCGGAGGTTCTTGTGTTCATCAAGGATTATCGTAGATTGGTTTGAGGCCTGGTGATCTCCATCATGTTGCTTGTTGGATTTATCCTTGCTTTCAGGTGACGTTCTTCCATCGTTGTTGGAAGGTTTTCTATCTGGGTTCTCGCTGTGAAAGATCGGAAAAACTCCCGAGAGGATCAGGTATTAAAAACCCTAATTGGCCCACATATGACCAGAAATATAAAATACATTAATTAAGATAACTAGGTTGGTGGATTCCTGAAATTTGGCTTCACCTCGGCCTTCATGCCCGTATCATCCTCCCCCATCCCTTCAAGAAGTGTTGTCCCCAACGCGTGAGGGTCTTCTCGAAAAGGTGATGTGATATGAACATCACATGTCCGCGCCGTCTTCAAGTCTTGCCTGCCTACCACACCACATCCTCCCTCTCGGCGTGCTTGACTTGATAGAGCACTTGGCGCCTCCTTTATTTGCCATATGAACTTGGACTTTGGCGCCAACATGTGGTGACCTCACCTGAAAAAGTGAGAGTCTCTGTACAACAGTCCTAGTCCCAGATCGAACTGCTAGCACACACAGTTTAAGATGAAATACCAAGTAGCAAAGGTCTTCATTACAACTTAAGATCCAGCGAAAATAAAATGGTTCGATACAAGTTGCATAGTTCTTAGGCTAGCACAAATTTAGAGTTTAAAGCAGTAAGGAAAACATAAAGCATGGAGCCATCTTCCTTCATGAAGCCACAGGCAGACATGTTGGGCAAAGACTCGTGAACCTAAACAAACATCTTCAGCTAGAGAAGTAACCTGCAACATAAAACGTTACAGCCTGAAGGTCAATACATTTGGAATTGTATCTGCAAGATGACACTATGGTGGACTCAAATGGTGACCTAACACATACGTGATCATTTGGCTGGTAGAGCTCATGCATATTTGCATAAAGCAAATTTTATCCTATCATTTGACAAAACATTTTCTTTCGTAGTATGTAAGTGGTACCGTTGATAGACATCAATGAACCTAGACACCACCGATAGACATCAGTGAGCCTTGACACCACCGATAGACATCAGTGAGCCTTCCTATTCCGATCCATATGATCAACTTGGTTTGGGCGACCTACCCCTGCAGACTCAGACCATAGACATGGCACGGGAGCTGCTAGCTGATAGTCACTTGCACCAATTGTCATATTCTCTGTTCACCCATCAAGTTTTATTTAAGAAATTGGAATGAGGAGATCTTCGAACAAGATCCTTGTCAGTTCGCTCAAATTGTCCGTAACCGGGGACACGGCTAAGTACTTAGATTTAACACTCTGCAGAGGTTGTACAATTTACCCACATGACCTAGTCTGCTCTTCTTCCATGAAGCACATTTTGCTCAAATGGACAGATGTTGACTAGGACAAGACTTTTCCTAAGTAATCCCCCAGACCATTCTCTACGGACCCACACCAACCTACAATCCCCTACATCATCTGTCACGTAGGATCCGGGTTCTCACAACATACTCCATCAAGCTAGAGCCCATATTAGCATGTGGTTGTACCGTAGCTAGTGAGCAAGGTTGTCTACAATCTCTTTGTTCCTGGGTGGTCGTCCACAAGTGCGATACACACGACCTCCATAGACATGACTCCGGTGTAACCACTCAACATAATCCAAGCAATACCAATTCCACCCAGGTAGTTCATTAAACTTGGTTGTTTTTCCATAACTCACTAACAAAATAATTTCAAAGCATAGCTGAGCAACAACTAAATTTAATGGCGACAAAGTAAGTCAAGTAGGGGTAGCTAGACTACTAGGATTCATAGCAAGCATAAAACCCTACACATGTATTCTACAAAAATATCTACTGTGCATAGATAAAAACTGGGACATTTGTGAGGGTGTGTCACTTGCCTGGATAAGGTGAAGAGTTGGTACAATCTTCACAAGCACAACCGTTGCAGTCGGCACAATCACAATCTACAAACAGATAACATTGCACCATAAGCACAATGCAAGACACAAATGCACAAACATAGACATGAGATGCATCTGAGGTTTACACAAGTGCACTCCATTTATTGTTCTCTGGTTGTCACTACATGCATGATGCCATGGTCAAGTTTTACGGTTGGTTGAATTATTGTGAACCGTCTATATCGCACTAGCGAAGGGCAACTACCATTAATTGTAAATGGTGTTTTGGTACATTAGACAAATTATGATTTTGCTACTACTGGTCAGAGGGTTCCATTTGCGAGCATACGCAAAAGGAATCACTCAAAAGGAGTGTGTAGGTCTCATTTTATGAGTAAAGTATTCCGATTAGGCATATAGATATGAATGATTTTTGAACTTCTGTAAGTTCACATTTTATGACCCCATAAGAGAGAAGTCCAATTTACCCCCCTAAACTCATCTCAAAGTTTAGATTACAACCCTTAACTTTACTTTGGTTCAATCTTCAACCCTGAATTCTATAAACTGTTCGGAATTGAACCTTCTACCCTTTTTGACATGTTTTGAACCTGTTTTTCTCGCCAGATAGCGGTTTTTCTTCCTATATACTGTGCCAACTCATCAACATACAACATACACAGTATATGTACTTCTCTCTCTCCATATCGCATGATCACCTCATGCCTCATCATGATCGTCTTCCTCCCTGGAGCGAGGCCATGGCTACCACGGAGGGGTGCCTCCACCGGACAATAATACCAGGCTCTGGTGTCTGCCCTCTACATCACCTATCGTGCCCAGCCTTCCGCCAGCACGGGGCAACCCCCATGTAGCGCAGCGAGCCACGGCCCACAGGGGAGGCGTTTTTATTCCGGCGAGTGAAGAGTTGAAGTTGAAGCATAGAGTTGAAGAGTTAAAGACATTGTACACACTATTTTACCAATACAATACATTACATGACAAGAAAAACCAGCTTAATACAATGCAAGGGGTGATTCTGAACCGTTTTTAGAATTCAGGGTTGAATGTTGAACCAAAGTAAAGTTGAGGGTTGTAAGCTGAACTTTGAGACAAGTTTAGGGGGGTAAATTGGACTTCTCTCTATTTTTAGGATTCCAGCCGTATAGAATTTGTGATTTTTGGACAAGTGGATCTCTGGATACGATTTTTACAAAGCGCGGACTATCGAACCCGAGATTGAAAGCAAACTAGGGTGTGTCCCTGACACTTGGCGCAACGTGATTGGTGCGTACCCCTTCGTCTCGGATCAGGCTCTAGCACCGTTGGATCTACTTTAAATCCTATGGCTCAGATCTGTTGACAATTTTGGAAAGAGAAATAAAAGAAAAAGGGAATTACTAGGTGGCACTAACTGGGCGTTGATGTGGCAGCGACGTGGCGATGACATGGCGGCAGTGAGGTGCTTGCCGGCGACGGCTCGGACGGCGGCCGGCGGCGGCGCTCCCAGCGTCTCCCGGCCTGGCCGAGGCGGGGACGGCGTGCAGCATGGCGTGGAGGATCTGGGGGCGTCGACGGCGTGGCTTGGCCCGGCCCGAGGCGCCGGCGATCAGCGGATGGAGGCGGCGGCGGTGCGGCGAACTCCGGCGAGAAATCTGCCGAGCCTGGCGGCGGGATAGAGAGGGAAAAGAGGGGAATGGAGAGAGGAGGCCGGGCTTTAAAGGAGGAGGGGGCTCGGCCGGAGGGGAGCGTGGGGGAGGTGGGGCGAGTGGTGGCCGGCCGGCGTGGTCTGCGCGTGTGTGCGTGCGTGCAGGGAGGAGCGGAGGTTGGGGACGACTCGATCGTGGGTGGGGAGCAGGCGCGTGCGTGGGGAGTTGCTTTACACCGACCTGGTCGGTGGCCAGCGGCGAGACGCACACCCCCGACTGTTGTTGGGCCCGGCCCACGATTCCGACCGGCTGTTCTCAAACAGTCGGGCCCGGCCCACGATTCCGACCGGCTGTTCTCAGTTCGGTGACGATCCGCACAGTCAGGAGTTCGATTCTCCCCGTCAGCGAATTTTCAGTTCGGTGAATTTTTGTGAAATATACGAAGTAGTCTCAGAAAACAAACGGATGAGTCACCAAGCTGGACTGCTTCTAAGAAAGTAGCACTTTTCTGAAAATATATGAAACAATTATAGAGAACTCTTTTTCGTCGATTTGTATAATTTCGGAATTGAATAGATTTCCAATTTCTACTACGAATATAAGAAGTAGTCCAGCTACCAAAAAATCGACTAGCTAACTGGGTATGATTTATACTTTTTCTTTCCAGATATTGTTTCTTTTAAAAAAGGGATACATGAGTATATCAAAGTAAGAAGCATTATTAGATCAAAGTAACTTGTAAATTCAGCTATCACAAATATCAAAAAAGGTAGAGGAAATTGGAAAATGCCTCATCAGGAAGCATAAATCATAATGTCAAAATGCCACAGAAAGCTCCTTCTGGCTAAAAACATATGGTACATACTTATGTAGGTCACCCACAATTCACATAAAAACAGCAAATAAATCCCACTTAGAAAGGAAGTCGGCAACAAGACCATTTTCTTCAAACGCAATGTAATATCTCATTTTGTCAATCATATGTTTCTCTTCTTCCTTGATCTTGAAATATCTGGAAAAAATGAAACAAAGAAAATGCATAAATCTTTTGGGAAAAATCATATATTTGTAATGACCGAATAAAAATCGATTGGGGAAAAAATAGTAACTTGAAGGGACTTACAATTTTAGTTCATCATATGTCTCCTTGAAATAAATTGCTAACTTAATCAATGGAGAAGATGCGGAGCCTATGAAAAGAATAAATACAATTTACAAAAATGAATTCTCGTGCTGTTGGTATGTTTCTATATTGTCAGTGCATAGAAAGTGATATATTACTAAAAAATAACTATACTTACATGCTTTGAAATGAATTCTCGTGCTATTGGCACCTGTTGCTCATTAAATTTGTTTGTCACTATCTGGCATGAGACTTTTTCACAGATTGCTTGCAACACAACCTTTATTGAAAACATATACGTAGATTATAAAATTATAAAAAAGATAGAAAAACAAGAATTCCAGATATACTATTGTATTTTAGAAACAGGAAGTACAAATTTCTAATGAAAGAATAACTTACATTTGAGAATTGTTTTACTTCAACTCCATTGTAGCATCTCATGTATTGGATCACAAAAAATCCAGAGTCATACCTGCACTCAAGGAAAAAATGGCAATGCCCTGATAAGCTTATGTATAATTAACACTAAAGTTTTGAATAAAAAAGCAGGGATTGTAATCATCTAAAGTTTTGTTTTGGCACATAAACATACTTAACACTAAATTCATGTATGTTGAACTTGAAGCAACCAGGGTAACATTTGACAAATAGTTGTTTGAAATTGAATATCACAGTGTTTACTACTGTGGAGAATTTTCCTACTGAGGAATCAGGATTTAATACATCAAATGATTTATCAATGAAGTTTGCGACAATAAGTATCCACTCTTTTCCAATTGGACATGGAATGTGTACCTACATATAGTAGATTTGAAGAAAATTAATTGATATATTATGAGGAAATTGAAGGATGTTTTTCTCACTAGATATTGAGGGAAAAAAGTAGATGGATAAAAAAATATCTTGAACATAAAAAGATTCCCCCTACTTTTATAGAAAGAATAGAATCATGAACGAATTCTTTTGATGAACGGATTCTTTCTCATGAACAAAAATTCATATCTTGAACATAAAACAAATGAACTATTTAGTACCTTTAACAAAAAGAAAACATGAACAGTTTTGTTGGCATGAACGGTTTCCAAACTTAAACATAAATTTCGAGCGTGAACGAATTCTATGCATTAACGGGTTTCAGAAAACATGAACTATTTAGTACCTTTAACCAAAACAAAACCATGAACGGTTTTGTTGGCATGAACGATTTCCGAACTTGAAAATAAATTTCGAGCATGAACGGATTCTATGCATGAACGGTTTCAGAAAACATGAATGGTTTATTATCATGAAACAGTTTCCTACCTAGAACATAAAAAATCCATGAACGGTTTCTTGCCATGAAAGGTTTCCTAACTTTAACAAAAAAAATGGAGCACGAACGATTATTTTGCATTGACTATTTTCGTACCTTCAACATTATAAGATTCCCCTACCTTGAAAAGAAAAAATAGAAACATGAACGAATTCTTGTGATGAACTTATTCTTTGCATGAACAGTTTCTTCATAAGTTGGACATTTTAAAAAACAGTTTCCTAAGTTGAACATAAAATTCAACGAACGGATTATTTTGTATGAACAGTTTTTGTACCTTTAACATAAAAAAGATTCCCCCCAACTTTTATGTAAAAAAATAGAAACATGAACGAATTCTTTTGATGAACGGATTCTTTGTCATGAACAAATTAATAACTTGAAAATAAAAAACAAATGAACTATTTAGTACCTTCAATAAAAAGAAACCATGAACGGTTTTGTTGGCATGAACGGTTTTAGAACTTGAACAAAAATTTCGAGCATGAACAAATTCTAATAATGTAAGAAAACATAAAAATTGAAAACATGAACGGATTCTTCTCATGAACAAATTCCTATATTGAACATAAAAAAACATGAACGGTTTCTTGCCATGAAAGGTTTCCTATCTTTAACATAAAATTCGAGCACGAGCGGATTATTTTGCATGGAGTGTTTTCGTACCTTCAACATTATAATATTACCCTACCTTGAAAAGGAAAAATAGAAACATGAACGAATTCTTGTGATGAACGGATTATTTGCATGAACGGTTTCTTCATAACTTGAACCTAAAAAAAAACGGTTTCGTAACTTGAACATAAAATTCGAGCACGAAGGAATTATTTTGTATGAACGGTTTTTGTACCTTAAACATAAAAAGATTCCCCCGTACTTTGATAGAAATAAATAGAAACATGAACGAATTCTTTTTGATGAACGAATTCATGAACGGTTTCTTATCATGAAACAGTTTCGTACCTAGAACATAGAAAACCATTGAACGGTTTGTTGCCATGAAAGGTTTCCTACCTAGAACATAAAATTTGAGCACGAACGAATTGATTTGTATGAACAATTTTTGTACCTTCAACATAAAAAGATACCCCCTACTTTTATACAGGGGCGGATCCAGCCTTTAGCCAATGGGGGCGGCTTCCCCCACTCAAATTTCTACCACCTTGTAATATGTCATGCTAAATACTGATTTGCCCCCACTTAACAAAAATATTTGCACCACTAAGCACATCTTTGATCCCACTAAAAACGAATCCTAGCTCCGCCCATGCTTTTATAGAAAAAATAGAAAACATGAACGAATTCTTTTGATGAACGGATTCTTTGTCATGAACAACATTCATATCTTGAACATAAAAAATGAACTATATTGTACCTTTAACAAAAAAGAAACCATGAACAGTTTTGTTGGCATGAACGGTTCCCAAACTTGAACATAAATTTCGAGCATGAAAAAATTCTGTGCATGAACGGGTTTCAGAAAACATGAATGGTTTCTTATCATGAAACAGTTTCCTACCTAGAACATAAAAAACAAAAAACCATGAACGGTTTCTTGCCATGAAAGGTTTCCTAACTTTAACATAAAATTCGAGCACGAATGGATTATTTTGCATGGACTATTTTCGTACCTTCAACATTATAAGATTCCCCTAACTTGAAAAGGAAAAATAGAAACATGAACGAATTCTTGTGATGAACGGATTCTTTGCATGAACGGTTTCTTCATATCTTGGACCTTTTAAAAAACGGTTTCCTAACTTGATCATAAAATTCTAGCGAGAACGGATTATTTCGTATGAACGTTTTTTGTACCTTTAACATAAAAAAGATTCCCCCCTCGACTTTTATAGAAAAACAGAAACATGAACGAATTCTTTTGATGAACGAATTCTTTGTTTCATTTTTTTTTGTAAAAACTTCATATTTAGAACAATTACCTGCAGATGTTTCCACTGAATTGATCACAGGAGGTTGGTTGGAAGACATGGAAAATCCTACTCCATCTCCAAATTCATTACTTGCAATGCATGTGTGGAAATGATTATTATCATATAGTGATATGTATCCTCATACCATATATAAATTATAGAAAACTTATTAGAAGAAAGTAAAAATTGATTACTTAATACATACCTTGAGTGGACAGTACAAATGTATCTGACAAATTTTTTGAAACAAATCCTTCAGCTATCTCTTCTACTTAATAGCTATCAGAAACCTGAGCGTAAGAGACAGCTATGTTGAGTAGTCCATCACCAATATCATTAATTCCTCCAATGGTCCTTGCTGTGAGCACATTAAAAAAAGAATGAGGATAAGATAAAAAGCAAAGAAAGCATTAGGTAACAACAGTGATCGTCCTTTGACGCATTTGTTCAATTTTTTTAAAAAAGATTATTATTAAAAAAATGCAGTGACAAAAACATATACTGAAAACAGCTATTATCAAAGTCATATACTGGAGAAACATCTCTTATCATTATTTGAACACAGTAAGAAAGTTTCTACTATGATACATTTGAACACATACTTGCAGCATTAAAACACTTGATAAAAATCGACTTTTTTTACTCTTAAGCTAAAGCAAAAAATGAAAAGAAGCAAAAAACATTAAATTTTGAACTATACAACATTGGAGAAATAGTACCAATGAAATCCGTAAGCATAACGATTCATACCTTCAGTAGAGTTCTCACCAAGTCCAGTTATATCTTGTTCAACACTAGCATCAAAACCCCTAATCTGAGCAGAATCAGCATCTAAATCAGCAGATTGCAACCAATCCTCATGCTCAATGGTGTAAAACCCAAGGCTATCCACTTCAACTTGTGAATCAGAGATATCAATCTGGCAAGAACAAAAAACATAAGCAAAAGAAGAATTAGGATTTCCTTTTTTGCAATTAGTAAATGAGGAACCTGTTATTCAAAAAAGAAAGATACAAAAAAGAAATAGAGACATACTATTTCTTGAACATTGTGAACAACGTCTTCATCAAAAGGTTCTACATGATCTGCTGGAAGATCATCAGCCACTGCCACAACTGCATCAGGCTCCACTTCAACTGGAATAATTGCTAAGGCATCATTATATGGAGTAAGAGTGATGTCCCGGTGCTGGATAAATATATGAACTTAGTTAACAAAAAGGTTGAATAAAAAAAGCATGGAAGAAAGGAAATTAATTGAAAAAAGATGATTGAAAACCAAAACATACTGGTAGCGGGCGTCTAATTGTAAATTAGTTCCACTTTCAAAGTGGTGCATTCGATTTCGATCAAAGGACAGACAATGAACGGATGCACAGGATACACGAAGGCACCGGATGCACAGGATATGTCGCCCCTTTAGACAGTAAAGGACATTTTATTTCCGAAAACACACACGGAATTAACTGAATCTAATCACCGTATATTCCTTAGAGAAACTATTAGGCCCCACCTGCTTACCTAAATCATCCAAAAAAATCACAATTCTCACTCAACTCGGGGTCCATTCAGGTCAAAAGAAAAATCCTAATCATCTGGTAATAAAAATAAAATCAACTGCGAAAAAAAGAGCGAGGTCTCCAAGTTACTCCTGCTACTCCCAACTACACTTCTCACATCACATCCTTTGGTCTTTAGAACGACCTACTGCTGGTGTACATGATAGACAAAATAAAAATTGTGCAAAATCCTAACAAAAAGTCCTATCAACCAATTCCCTTTTTTGATTTTGACGATGGAGACAGTTGTACTAGATCAGAGGATGCAGAGCTGAAGAGCTACCAATAGCATTTCAGCGAAAAAAGAAAAGAGAAGGCGGAGTAGATATATATGAGGGCAACAAAAATGGTAGACGCATGGAACGATGTGATTCGTTAACAGTAGCTGCAGGACTATATCATCGATCAAAGGAAAAAAAATAGAGTGATGGTCCAAAACAGTGTGTGTGCGTCTTTGTTCTGCATTTGAGTCTTCACGACATCGTAGAAGAAGAAAGAAAGAAGGCCGAGCTAAAGTATTGTTACACATTTCCCTGTTCCCTTTGAACATTTATGATAACAACAGTGTCATGCCAAAGCTAAAGTACAAGGAATTGAAAAAATGCCTCATCAGGAAAACATAAAAACACATAAGGTCAAATGCCACATAAAGCTAGAAGATCCTCTTAACAGTAACGGTGGTGGGTGAAACAAAATGAACCATTGGAGCTCCGACCATCAATATTCTTTAAGTGATAGTAGTACAAACAACAACCTTAATGTCTATAAAATCATAAGCAATAACAATGACAGAAACACAAAAAAGTAAAGATAACTTGGAGACTAAATGGGGGGTCAGATTCTGAAGAAGTTGCATAACTTTACATCACAGGCAAAACAAAACTGTTGGCTTTGGATGGAACAAGTTCCTAGAGCTCTACGGCGGACTAGTTTTCTGGTGTTTTAAGCAGTTGAGCAAAAGGTAAAATGCAGTGACATGAACAAAATAGCAAGAGTGCTGAACTCTCGGGCTGAACATTGCTCTGAAGCATAATAAAACATTGGGGATAATCTGCTTGCAAAAAGCAGAAGAAATGAGATGTTGCGCAGGACCAGCTGTACATGGAACAAAAAAGCTAGAAGATCCTCTTAGAGTACGAATCGAAGCAAAAATAAAACTGAAGAAACCCTAACTAGTTCCCCGTACGAGCAAACGAAGGAAGCGATACTGACCTTCCGCCGCCATCGATAGAGACGAAGTAACCCAGTACTCGAGCGAGGAAGTGGCGGAGGCGGAGGCGAACGACGGAACTCGAGCGAAGCAGCGGGCAGACGCGGAGGCGAAAGACGGGGACTCGGTCGGGGGCGGCGCAGGACGGAACGAGGTCGAAGAAGAAACAACGAGCCGAAAAGTAGAAGAAGCAGTCAACCACCGAATATGGGCCGACCCAAAAGGAACGTGGGGGTGTGCGGCACTCCGTATACACCGACCTGGTCGGTGTATAGGATTTTCCCATGCGTGCGGGGCGAACGGGCGGCCTGGTGCGGTTGGGCCGGTCGGCCGGATGGGTCGGCCCACTGGCCGGCCAATTTTTTTCTTCTTTTCTATTTCTCTCTTTTAATTGAATATGCATTTGAGCACTCAAAAATAATCGGAAAAATGTGAATAAGGTATCGATGAAATCCTTGTGAAAAGACCTTCACTTTGTAACCACTTTTGAAACAAAATAAATTCTTTCAGAAACCAAAATTGGCATACATGCCTGTGTGGCTATAGTGCCGTTTCAGGGTTCGGGGTTTTGAAATGAATTTAAATTTGATTTTTTCCCTAAAATGCAATGATGACATGATGCTTATGAATGCAATGCATGATATTTGGAAATTTTAAAATTTGGGATGTTACACAACATCTTCTTCTTATGAACTCTTGATGGACCCCTGTGTTGGTGAACATGACCCTGCACAAGATGTGTAATGCATGGGCCACATAAATGTGGAACACGTCCATCCTTGCCTCTATGCATTCGCGGTATCGCGGAATACTGGATTGTAGTACTCCTAGCACGGTAGTGCCGCTGCCGACTGTCTCGTGTGACACGCTCGCCTCCCACTCCTCCCACGCGCATCTGCGCCATATGCACTGAAACACCATCATCACAACCATCATTAGTCTAACAACCTGCATCAACACCAAGTGGAACTGTAGGACATAATGCAATATCCTCATCAACAATAGGCTTAGCTTCATCCGGCTTGTTGATACATTGCAAACGTATCTATAATTTTGATGCTCTATGCTTGTTTTACACTAATTTATATATGTTTTGTTTACACTTCGTTGCACTTTTATACATGTTCCGGCACTAACCTATTGACAAGATGCCACAGTGCCAGTTCCCTGTTTTCTGTTGTTTTTTATTTCAGAAAAGTTGTACAGCAAATATTCTCAGAATTGGACGAAACAAAAGCTGAAGATCTTATTTTTCCGTAACGAAGAGGAAGTCCGGAGGAGACACGAAGGGGGCCACAGGGTGGCTAGACCATGCCTAGGCGCGGTCTGGCCTTGGCCCGCGCCTAGGGGTGGTGTGGGGCCCCCTGGCCTCCACCGACCTCACCCTTCCGCCTATAAGAAGCCTCCCGATGCGTGAACCCTAAATCAATCGGCCTCCATCCACAAAAAGTTCGGTAGCTCCGCCGCCGCCGAAGACAAGATTCGGGGGACAGAAGTCTCTGTTCTGGCACCCTGCCGGGACGGGGAATTGCCCCGGAGCCATCTCCATCGACTCCACCGCCATCTTCATCGCCATTGCTGACACCCGTGATGAGGTGTCAACACCCAGATTTTTAAGTCCGGATGCCTATTATGTCATACATCACAATCCCAGGAATATTGTTGTTGCGAGACATAACAATTGATATCATAAGTCATCATTCATTACAAACCATAATCGTCTTACAAAAGTAGATCACATGATCCAATATTACAACAATAGTTGATCTACTGATCAACGAACAACACAAATAGCGGAAGCGTAATAGAGGTGGACTATCTAATCCACAGGCCAACGCTTGACGTTAGCAGACTCCTAGTTGGTTGATACGTCTCCAACGTATCTATAATTTCTGATGTTCCATGCTAGTTTTATGACAATACCTACATGTTTTGTTCACACTTTATGATGTTTTGATGCATTTTCCGGCACTAACCTATTAACAAGATGCCGAAGCGCCAGTTGCTGTTTTCTGCTGTTTTTGGTTTCAGAAATCCTACAAAGGAAATATTCTCGGAATTAGACGAAATCAACGCCCAGGGTCTTATTTTTCCACGGAGCTTCCAGAAGACCGAAGGGGATACGAAGTGAGGCCACAAGGAGCCGCCACCATAGGGCGGCGCGGCCAAGGAGGGGCCCACGCCACCCTATGGGGTGGGCCCCTCGAGTGCCCCCTGCGCTGCCCTTCCGCCTACTTAAACTCTCCGTCGCGAAAACCCTAGTACCGAGAGCCACGATACGGAAAAAGTTCCAGAGACGCCGCCGCCGCCAATCCCATCTCGGGGGATTCTGGAGATCGCCTCCGGCACCCTGCCGGAGAGGGGAATCATCACCGGAGGGCTCTACATCACCATGCCCGCCTCCGGATTGATGCGTGAGTAGTTCATCCTTGGACTATGGGTCCATAGCAGTAGCTAGATGGTTGTCTTCCCCTCTTGTGCTATCATGTTTAGATCTTGTGAGCTGCCTAACATGATCAAGATCATCTATTTGTAATGCTACATGTTGTGTTTGGTGGGATCCGATGAATATAGAATACTATGTCAAGTTGATTATTGATCTATCATATATGTGTTGTTTATGTTCTTGCATTCTCTCCGTTGCTAGTAGAGGCTCTGGCCAAGTTGATACTTGTAACTCCAAGAGGGAGTATTTATGCTCGATAGTGGGTTCATGCCTCCATTGCATCTGGGATAGTGACAGAAAGTTCTAAGGTTGTGGATGTGTTGTTGCCACT
Source organism: Lolium perenne (assembly GCF_019359855.2). Lineage (NCBI taxonomy): Eukaryota > Viridiplantae > Streptophyta > Magnoliopsida > Poales > Poaceae > Lolium > Lolium perenne. The sequence continues at coordinate 105,337,728 of NC_067248.2, forward strand.
AGGGATAAAACATCAATGCTTTGTCTAAGGATATTTGTGTTGATTACCTTACGCACCATACTTAATGCAATTGTCTGTTGTTTGCAACTTAATACTGGAAGGGGTGCGGATGCTAACCCGAAGGTGGACTTTTTAGGCATAGATGCATGCTGGATGGCGGTCTATGTTCTTTGTCGTAATGCCATGATTAAATCTCATAGTGATCATCATGATATGTATATGAATCTTTAGTTGTCAATTGCCCACCTGTAATTTGTTCACCCAGCATGCTATTTATCTTATTGGAGAGACACCACTAGTGAACTGTGGACCCCGGTCCATTCTTTTACATCTGAAATACAATCTACTGCAATCTCTGTTCTCTGTTGTTCTTCGCAAACAAACATCATTCTCCACATTATACGTTTAATCCTTTGTTTTCAGCAAGCCGGTGAGATTGACAACCTCACTGTTAAGTTGGGGCAAAGTACTGTGATTGTGTTGTGCAGGTTCCACGTTGGCGCCGGAATAACTGGTGTTGCGCCGCACTACATTCCTCCACCAACAACCTTCACGTGGCCTTCATCTCCTACTGGTTCGATAACCTTGGTTTCTTACTGAGGGAAAACTTGCTGCTGTACGCATCACACCTTCCTCTTGGGGTTCCCAACGGACGTGTGCTTCACACGTTATCAAGCTCTTTTTCTGGCGTCGTTGCCGGGGAGATCAAGACACGCTGCAAGGGGAGTCTCTCACATCCAATCTCTTTACTTTGTTTTTGTCTTGCTTTACTTTATTTTATTTTCGGTCTTGTTTACTTTATATCAAAAACACACAAAAAATAGTTGCTTTACGTTCTGTCTTGTTTACTTGCTCTATATCAAAACACAAAAAAATTAGTTACTTGTCTTTACTTTATTCTGTTTGCTTAGTTTACTTTTATTACTTCTACAATGGGTACTCCTGAAAATACTAAGTTGTGTGATTTCACTAGCACAAATAATAATGATTTTATAAGTACTCCTATTGCTCCACCTGCTACTACAGCAGAATTTTATGAGATTAAACCTGCTTTACTGAATCTTGTTATGAGAGAGCAATATTCTGGTGTTAGTAATGATGATGCTGCTGCCCATCTTAATAATTTTGTTGAACTTTGTGAAATGCAAAAGTATAAGGATATAGATGGTGATATTATAAAACAGAAATTGGTTCCTTTCTCATTAAGAGGAAGAGCTAAAGATTGGTTGCTTTCCTTGCCTAAAAATAATATTGATTCATGGACTAAATGTAAGATGCTTTTATTGGTAAATATTATCCTCCTGCTAAGATTATATCTTTGAGAAGTAGCATTATGAATTTTAAGCAATTTGATAATGAACATTTTGCTCAAGCATGGGAAAGAATGAAATCTTTGGTAAAGAATTGCCCTACCCATGGACTAACTACTTGGATGATCATCCAAACCTTTTATGCAGGATTGAATTTTTCCTCGAGGAACCTATTGGATCCAGCTGCTGGAGGTACTTTTATGTCCATCACCTTGGGCGCCGCAACAAAGCTTCTTGATGATATGATGATCAATTACTCTGAATGGCATACTGAAAGAACTCCTCAAGGTAAGAAGGTAAATTCTGTTGAAGAAACCTCTTCTTTGGGTGATAAGATTGATGCTATTATGTCTATGCTTGTTAATGGTAGATCTCATGTTGATCCTAATAATGTTCCTTTAGCTTCATTGGTTGCTCAAGAAGAGCATGTTGATGTGAATTTCATTAAGAATAATAATTTCAACAACAATGCTTATAGGAATAATTATGGTAATAACAACTATAGGCCATATCCTTGTAATAATGGTAGTGGTTATGGTAATTCCTATGGTAATTTTACAACAATAATAAGAGTGTACCCTCTGGTCTTGAAGTCATGCTTAAAGAATTTATTAGTACACAAACTGCTTTTAATAAAACTGTTGAAGAAAAGCTTGGTAAAATTGATGTTCTTGCTTCTAAGGTTGATAGTCTTGCTCATGATGTTTATCTTTTAAAACTGAAAGTTATGCCTGATGAAGTTAAAGATGCTAAGTTTGCTAAAACAAATGCTATCCAAGTTTGAATTAATGATAATATTAGAATGTTAGCTGAATTGCATGCTAGGTGGGAAAGATAAGAAAAAGAATAACTTGCTAAAGAGAATAATGTAGCTAAAGTTTGGACTATTACCACCACTAGTAATGTTGATTCTTCACATGTTGCAAAACCTCCTACTATCAATGGTAAAATAATTGGTGTTGGCAATGTTTCTACTCCTAGTACAAAGCATGCAAAATTGCCTGAAACTGCTGAAATTGTTTGTGATAATAGTGCTGAAATTTTTCAGAATGCTGTAGATCATAATGGTTTAGATTTTGATGATTGTCATATTACTGAAGTTATTAAGTTCTTATAAAAACTTGCTAGAAGTCCTAATGCTAGTGCTACAAATTTAGCCTTTACAAAACATATTACAAATGCTCTCATTAAAGCTAGGGAAGAGAAATTAAAACTTGAAGCTTCTATTCCTAGGAAGTTGGAAGATGGTTGGGAGCCCATCATTAAGATGAAATTCAATGATTTTGATTGTAATGCTTTATGTGATCTTGCTACAAGTATTTCTGTTATGCCTAAGAAAATTTATGATATGCTTGACTTGCCACCATTGAAAAATTGTTATTTGGATGTTAATCTTGCTGATAATTCTCTAAAGAAACCTTTGGAGAGGATTGATAATGTTCGCATTACGGTTAACAATAACCTTGTCCCCGTTGATTTTTTTGTCTTGGATATTGAATGCAATGCATCTTGTCCTATTGTCTTGGGAAGACCCTTTCTTCGAATTGTTGGTGCTATTATTGATATGAAAGAAGGAAATATTAAGTATCAATTCCCTCTCAAGAAAGGTATGGAACACTTCCCTAGAAATATAATGAAGTTGCCTTTTGATTCTATTATTAGAACAAATTATGATGTTGATGCTTCTTCTCTTGATAATACTTGATTTGCACTTTATGCGCCTAGCTGAAAGGCGTTAAAGAAAAGCACTTCTTGGGAGATAACCCATGGTTTTATTTTACTACTGTTTTGTTGAGTTTTGGAAGTTGTTACTACTGTAGCAACCTCTCCTTATCATGTTTTTGTGCCAAGTAAAGTCTCTATCGTAAAGTTGATGCTAGATTTGGATTACTGCGTAGAAACAGAATTGCTGTCTGTCACGAATTCGCGTCCTTCTCTCTGTAGAAGAATCAAAAAAAATCTGCCAATTTACGTGCGTGATCCTCAGATATTTACGCAACTTTCATTAGTTTTGAGTTTTTCCATCTGAGCAAGTTAAGTGCCTCAGAAAAATTCGTCTTTACGGACTGTTCTGTTTTCACAGATTCTGCATTTTTATTTCGCATTGCCTCTTTTGCTATGTTGAATGGATTTCTTTGTTCCATTAACTTTCAATAGCTTTGTGCAATGTCCAGAAGTGTTAAGAATGATTATGTCACCTCTGAATATTTGAATTTTTGATTATGTACTAACCCTCTAATGAGTTTGCTTTAAGTTTGGTGTGGATGAAGTTTTCAAGGGACACAAGAGAAGAGGATGATACAATATGATCAAGAAGAGTGAAAAGTCTAAGCTTGGGGATGCCCCCGTGGTTCATCCCTGCATATTTCAAGAAGACTCAAGCATCTAAGCTTGGGGATTCCCAAGGCATCCCCTTCTTCATCGACCACTTATCAGGTCACTTCTAGTGAAACTATATTTTTATTCCATCACATCTTATGTTCTTCACTTGGAGCGTCTTTTTGCTTTTATTTTTGTTTTGGTTTGAATAAAGTTGGATCCCAGCAATCTTTGTATTGGAGATATACACGCTCCGCTTTTTCATATGGAACACTTGTGTTCTTAGTTATGCATTAATGTTCATGGCGAAGGCCGAAAATTGCTTCATTGATTGCTATTTGGTTGGAATCAGAAAATGCTTCATATGGTCTTGAATAATTTGATACTTGGCAATTGTTTTGATCTCTCATAGATCATGTTTAAGCTCTTGCATCATGTAGTTTAAATCTATTAGTGGAGAACTACCGTAGAGCTTGTTGAAATTTGGTTTGCATGATTGATCTCTCTAAGGTCTAGATATTTTCTGGTAAAAAGTGTTTGAACAACAAGGAAGACAGTGTAGAGTCTTATAATGCTTGCAATATGTGTAAGTTTTTGCTGTACCGGTTCATACTTGTGTTTGCTTCAAACAACCTTGCTAGCCAAAGCCTTGTACTGAGAGGAAATGCTTCTCGTGCATCCAAAAACCTTGAGCCAAAACCCATGCCATTTGTGTCCACCATAACTACCTATATGTGGTATTTTTCTGCCATTCCAAAGTAAATTTCTTGCGTCCTACCTTTAAAATTTCATTCCTTGTCTTTACAATACATGTTTTGTTCCATGCTAGTTTTATGATAATACCTACATGTTTTGTTCACACTTTATGATGTTTTGATGCATTTTCCGGCACTAACCTATTAACAAGATGCCGAAGCGCCAGTTGATGTTTTCTGCTGTTTTTGGTTTCAGAAATCCTACAAAGGAAATATTCTCGGAATTGGACGAAATCAACGCCCAGGGTCTTATTTTTGGGATTTCTATTTTCGTGCCCCTGCTTCGTTAGTTGTACTCAGTTTTCCCCAGCTCCTTAGTTTTTCCTCAGTTTTACCCAAACGTTTGTCTGAACCGCAGAAGGAGCTCGGACGGAAGGAATCCGTTAAGTTGACCGTTCCGTGCTGACGAGTGGGGTCTTGTCGTTTGTGGGGTCGCGTCGTGTGGGACCGCGTCGTGTGGGGCTGGTAGGAAGGGACCGCGTGGGACAGGACGAGGCCGTGTTTGTGGGGCCGTAGCGTGTAGGACCGTAGCGTGTGGAGCCGTGTGGGTCCGGGACGGGGGCACGAGTGGTTTCTGTCTCTTTCGCCCAGATTAGCAGTTTTCAATGTACCTTTTTCCTCTCTATCGCTCGATCTCATTCATATTTGATAGCCCAAATTGGTAGCAAATCTAGAGAAGCTTCTCCTTCTGTTTTTTAACGCCATTCATTTCTTTATGCCTTCGTTTTTACCCAATCAGGTAGGAAATCTAGGGCACAAATCCAGAGAGAAAATATAGGATAAGCTGCATACAGCAACCAACATAGCATAGATATATTCAGGACAGATCCAAATGTAGTACCGATAGATCCAACATAAGCTACATTTTACATGAATTTAGGCTGCTCTACAGATAGAGCAGTCACATACAGAGAGTGCAGTAGGCACGTTCAACGCCTCCAGGTGGCGCGTGTGACTCGCTTGGAGGTTGCGCAGGTGAATCCCAAGTGCTTTGTGTTTGGCCATGTACGCATGCACATTCACGGTACTTCCAACTCTATCGCCATATTTGCCAATGGATTCAACATGGTTCAGCAGGGTGTTGAAGTTGGTGTCGAAGAGCCTCCTGTTGCAGAAGGGGCACTTGTAAATGCCTCGAGCAAAGGGGCGACCGTATTGGCCGGACTGCAGCCTCCTGAGGACGTGACGAGTCTTGGTGTGGAAGGACTCGTCGTCGCTGTCGACGTCGCTGCTCTCCACCTGTCACGTAGCACCAAAGATCGTGCAAAAAACACGGAGTCAATTGCAACGATGATTGAACAGAGAGTGAACAAAAAATCATGCATGATAATATGGGCTCGAAAAAAAGAGGTAGCCTCAGTTACATTGGACACACTTATATCCAGGATTTGAGTCAGTAAACCAAAGATCATGCACAACAAATTTGTACACACCAATTGTTTACTGACCAAACCCTGAATCAATTTAGGGATGCCCAAATATTCATCATCATCGGCACAAATCTGAAACAAAAGCAAATCACAAACACTGATAATGCAAGATCTAACACAAAAGGATCGAACTAGGAACAGACGAACAGTAATAACGCAAGATCTAACACAAAAGGATTGAACTAGGAACAGACGAACAGTAATAACGCAAGATCTAACAAAAAAGGATTGAACTAGGAAGAGACGAATAGTAATAACGCAAGATCTAACACAAAAGGATTGAACTAGGAACAGACGAACCGTAATAACGCTAGATCTAACACAAAATGATTGAAATGAGATAAGAACAAGGGAACAAAGGGTTACCTCCGGCTCGTAGTCGACGATGGTGGTGTCGTAGGGGTTCTCCGGCGCGTCGTACTGCACTGGTTCGTACGGGTCCCAATCGAATGGGGACTAGACGGGGGCGGCGGCCGATGCGCCGGCTGCTACGTTGGAAGCAGCAACAGGGGCCTGGACGGGGGCGGCGGCCGATGCGCCGGCTGCTACGTTGGAAGCAGCGACAGGGGCCTGGACGGGGGCGGCGGCCGATGCGCCGGCTGCTACGTTGGAAGCAGCGACAGGGGCCTGGACGGGGGCGGCGGCCGATGCGCCGACAATGGGCATCTCATTCTTCTCCATCGCCGGCGGTTTTCTTCGGGGTTTTTTCTTCGGTTGTGGAGAAGATGATGGGACAGGAGAGGCGGTTGCAGTGAGCCAGTGAGAACGTGCGTCGAGGGAGAGAAAGAGGGGCTCTATAAAGACGAAGGTGGCGTGTACCGCAACACGCGTCCGCTATGCACGGCTGCAGCGTGCACCGCTACACGAGTCTAACCCTGGGACGTTTGGTGTACTCAGTTATAACCTCAGGCCTTATACAGAAATTTTATCTGTACTCAGTTTTCCCCTCGAGGACTTAGACCGGCAAGTGCAATATACTCAGTTTTACCCTCAAGTAGCTGGTCAACAGAGAGTCAACAAATGAGATTAACATAGCTAATTGAGTCATTTCATGCGCAAAAAAATCCAAAAAAATAAAAACATAGTGGCAACTACTCATGGAGTCTTCCTACGCAACCTGCCACCTAGAAAACCTTAACAAACATATATAAATCAAGTTTTACCACAAATTGCCACTTCTCAGAATCACTAGTGTAGCTATGAAGATGCATGGTTTTCCACCCAAACCCCTTTGCAAAACATCTTTCCCAAAACATAGTTTGTCTAAATGATGCCATAATTGTCACACTCATGTATATTTGAATTGCAAATAATTTGATGTAGCCCAATATGAATTATATTGTACAAAATACACATTTTTCATTTTGTAATTATTTTGTTTGAATCCCTTAGTCTATTTACTATTTATGTGCCCTTGGATTCTTAGTACTACTCAGTTTTGCCCTCAAGTACTGTCACAAATGCTCTGAGAAGCCCAAACTTATCCTGATTGGTTGAGCCGTTGTCACACGGATCGACTCCACGAACCGTTGATCCACTGATCTAACGGGCAGTATACCCCTATCCGTCTCTTCGTGGCAACCTCTCTCTCTCTCTCTCTCTCTCTCTCTCTCTCTCTCTCTCTCTTCGTGGCCACCCATCTCTCTCTCTCTCTCTGTCGGTGGAGAATGCAATAACGAGTATGCCACTTAATATAGTTTGGGATATAGTATTGGTATAAACATGAGGCATACATATTTGTGGATTTCGGTGATTGCATTATTTGTCACCCCTCTAACAATTATCAACTATCTTTAGCTGTCCTTTTCTTTTAGGGAATATAGTTTGGGATATAGTATTGGTATTTTGAAACGGCCTAAAAGTGGTATAATTTTGTTATAAACATGAGGCATACAATTTTGCTGATTTCGGCGATTGCATTATTTGTCACCCCTCTAACAATTATCAACTATCTTTAGCTGTCCTTTTCTTTTAGGGAATATAGTTTGGGATATGGTATTGGTATTTTGGAAAGGCCTAAAAGTGGTATAATTTTGGTATAAACATGAGGCATACATATTTGCGGATTTCGGGGATTGCATTATTTGTCACCCCTCTAACAGTTATCAACTATCTTGAGCTGTCCTTTTCTTTTAGGGAATATAGTTTGGGATATAGTATTGGTATTTTGAAACGGCCTAAAAGTGGTATAATTTTGCTATAAACATGAGGCATACATTTTTGCGAATTTCGGCGATTGCATTATTTGTCACCCCTCTAACAATTATCAACTATCTTTAGCTGTCCTTTTCTTTTAGGGAATATAGTTTGGGATATGGTATTGGTATTTTGGAAAGGCCTAAAAGTGGTATAATTTTGGTATAAACATGAGGCATACATATTTGCGGATTTCGGTGATTGCATTATTTGTCACCCCTCTAACAATTATCAACTATCTTTAGCTTTCCTTTTCTTTTAGGGAATATAGTTGGTAATTTCGGTGAATGCACACACTAACTTTGAAAACAACTACAAGTACATGTAACTGAATAATGGATTTGTAACAAGGTATCCCTTCTAACAACTTCTAGCGCCTGGTGAGCAATGATAAGAATCCGATTGTAATTATACAACAAAAAAACAACCAGCCATCAGATTAGCTTGCTTCTTCAACTCGATCAGCTGCCTTAACTGCTTGTTCATTTTCTTCAGTTCTCCCTTCACTTCCACCAGTTCTGCATTGGGAGCATTAGGCATAATCGGAAGGTCCCTAATCGGAACGGCTCCTCTCTCCGCCGCATTCTCTACAGCAAGTCCCCCCCTCCCAAATTGCGCCCCCCAATAGCGCCAATTGATTCCTGCAACTGAAGCCTCTGAACGTACACATCGATCCACTCGAAATGCCTGCATTTCTTCAAGATCTGAAAACAACAACGTGAACCCTAAATCCCAAATTCGAGGGAATAACAAGAAAATCGAGAGAAAACAGAGAAATTGGAGCGAGATCTAACCTTATCCCCCTCTCTATATGGCAAGCTCTCGCATGCAACGAACTCACGTCCACGGTTGTCGTTCTCGTCCGTCTTACAGATCGACCGCTTCAGAGGCTCCTGGCGTGGGCAGTCAGGGCATCTTGTCAAAGGCACGGGTCCATACTGCGGCCATGAAGAACGGGAGGTCGAAGAGAAACTAGACATCACCCGCGTGCCGGAGAAGGGCTGCCGCTGGCGGAGAAGAAGAACAATGGGGCGCGGAGAAAGAAAGGGGAAGCAATGGCACGGGCACGGGCGCGGGGCTAGCTCGGGCTCCCATTTTGCAACGGTCACCTGGGTCAGCTGTGGGTCCGGCGCGCTAACGTGGACAAGTTGTGGGTCCCACGATGATCTGGATAAGTGGAGACGTGTCCACTGCGGGGCACCAACAGCGGCCCCACTTGCCAGCACCAACCAACGTCAACTAAACGGGATTCCTTCCGTCCGAGCTCTTTCTGCGGGTTATAGACAAGGGGTTGGGGAAAACTGAGGAAAAACTAAGGATCTGGGGAAAACTGAGTACAACTAAGGAGCCGAGGGCACGAAAATAGAAATCCCCTTATTTTTCCACGGAGCTTCCAGAAGACCGAAGGGGCTACGAAGTGGGGCCACGAGGAGCCGCCACCATAGGGCGGCGCGGCCAAGGAGGGGCCCGCGCCACCCTATGGGGTGGGCCCCTCGGGTGCCCCCTGCGCTGCCCTTCCGCCTACTTAAACTCTCCGTCGCGAAAACCCTAGTACCGAGAGCCACGATACGGAAAAAGTTCCAGAGACGCCGCCGCCGCCAATCTCATCTCGGGGGATTCTGGAGATCGCCTCCGGCACCCTGCCGGAGAGGGGAATCATCACCGGAGGGCTCTACATCACCATGCCCGCCTCCGGACTGATGCGTGAGTAGTTCATCCTTGGACTATGGGTCCATAGCAGTAGCTAGATGGTTGCCTTCTCCTCTTGTGATATCATGTTTAGATCTTGTGAGCTGCCTAACATGATCAAGATCATCTAATGTTGTGTTTGGTGGGATCCGATGAATATAGAATACTATGTCAAGTTGATTATTGATCTATCATATATGTGTTGTTTATGTTCTTGCATGCTCTCCGTTGCTAGTAGAGGCTCTGGCCAAGTTGATACTTGTAACTCCAAGAGGGAGTATTTATGCTCGATAGTGGGTTCATGCCTCCATTGAATCTGGGACAGTGACAGAAAGTTCTAAGGTTGTGGATGTGTTGTTGCCACTAGGGATAAAACATCAATGCTTTGTCTAAGGATATTTGTGTTGATTACATTACGCACCATACTTAATGCAATTGTCTGTTGTTTGCAACTTAATACTGGAAGGGGTGCGGATGCTAACCCGAAGGTGGACTTTTTAGGCATAGATGCATGCTGGATGGCGGTCTATGTTCTTTGTCGTAATGCCCTGATTAAATCTCATAGTGATCATCATGATATGTATATGAATCTTTATTTGTCAATTGCCCACCTGTAATTTGTTCACCCAGCATGCTATTTATCTTATTGGAGAGACACCACTAGTGAACTGTGGACCCCGGTCCATTCTTTTACATCTGAAATACAATCTACTGCAATCTCTGTTCTCTGTTGTTCTTCGCAAACAAACATCATTCTCCACACTATACGTTTAATCCTTTGTTTTCAGCAAGCCGGTGAGATTGACAACCTCACTGTTAAGTTGGGGCAAAGTACTATGATTGTGTTGTGCAGGTTCCACGTTGGCGCCAGAATCACTGGTGTTGCGCCGCACTACACTCCTCCACCAACAACCTTCACGTGGCCTTCATCTCCTACTGGTTCGATAACCTTGGTTTCTTACTGAGGGAAAATATTGCTGCTGTACGCATCACACCTTCCTCTTGGGGTTCCCAACGGACGTGTGCTTCACGCGTTATCATTGGTGTAGACGTCCTGCTGACCGTCATCCTCGTACTGCTGCTCCTCTTCATATTCTGTCCATTTGAATAGCCAGGGACACAGCCGTGAGTACTTTTTAAAGTACTCGCAAACTAAATACTATTGTAATTACTAGAAATTTTATTAAGGGGATGCTAAGCTCTAGGTTTATTTGCATAAGCCAATTTTAGTTCATAATTATGTCATAAAAGACTCTTCATATGCTAACTAACTCAAGTGGGAACGTTAGTGTCATTCCCACCGCTCAGTTGTGATTCAATTCAAGTTCAACATTCATGTCACCATTCAGTTTAGAAATCATCTGACAATGGAAACATATGGCCTTTCCAACCGTCCGTAACCGTGGACATGGCTATTCGAATAGATTGACACTATGCAGAGGTTGCACACTTGTTCCACAACATTTGATTACATCCGTCAGGGATAACCCTGAATAATCGTAACTCAGTACGCAGATCATCAACCCTAACCTTTCACTTACATATCCTAGTATAGGCACCTCTCCCCATGAGCTTGGCCTCCCAGTGAAGACAAACCGTCAGCCTGGGAACTGCACAGGGCTTGGGCCGGACCTTCACCTCATTCACGTCATTTCACATCAATTCACTTTCAACGGAGGCAGCCTCGGCATAACCCCTACGACGCTTGTTTAGAGGGAACCCATACTAAGACACATAAACTTCCAGCTAAGCCCTACCCATAATCAAGTATTGTGGGGGTACTATGAATTGGAATGATATCGCATACGACCATACCATCAGTTTTTTATCAAGTTCATCATGTTCTTCAAGTCATATTCACCTTCAAAACTTTTCAAAGTCATTTCATTTCACATGTTCCCATCTAGAGTAGTCAATTTTAGTCGTTAGCACTAGCAACTAGTCATGAGGGGTGCTAACTAATTTGTAATGCTTTTTAGGCTAAGTTTGATACTCTTGTAGTACTCCATACTTAGACCAAAGTTAACTATAAAAGGAAGCTTAAATATTCAAAGTGAAAACTTGTAAGAGTGAAACTTGGGATGGGTTCATGAAGCATAAGAAAAGATGAGTGTGCCTTGCTCTTGGTAGAGCTTTGCACTTTGCAAGAATATTAGCTTGCCTTGGTTGGTGTACTGGTCAAAGTGGTCTTCCTCCTCCTGGTAGTAGACCTCCTCCTCCTCTGGGTACTCCTCGGTACTAGCGTCTAAAAATAAATACGACGCATCCAATCACCAAACAAGTTCAAGTACTAGACTAAGCACACACATGAATCACACAAACTATTCTAGCATCACCACATTGCCATCATGTTGGTTGATATTGTTTTATTCTTAAGAAAAATAATTTCCTCTCATTACAATTATTGATTAATGCTTTCTATTAAATTCTTGGAGAAATAATTTCCTCTCATTGAATCTTATTAAGATTTAATTTCCTCAACTAATAAGGCATGAACCCTTGTTGACCAAGGTCAACCATTCATACCCATTATTTGAGATATTGATTTAAATGAGGTAGAGTACCTCATGCAATTTTTAATACTATCATACTTATGATTTAATATCACCAAATAATTTAATATGAGATTATATGGATCATGGTCACTACCTCATATTAAGTTACTTGGGACAAGGTTTAAATGAGGGAAAACACCTCACATGATTTATTTAATAGTTTTGGACAATATTAATTGACTAGAAATAGCCATAGAGTCCTTTATTTGAACTAGGCCATGATCACACAAAGTAACCATGACATATTTTTGCATAAACATGTAGTGTAAGTGAAATGTGATGTATAGGAGTTTGAATCAACTCAAAAGCATTTTTATTTGATTTTTAATAATTAGTTAAAGTTGGAAAAGTCCCTGCCTTGTTATTATTGACACATTAATTCTACAAAGAATTTCCTGATCAGACCAGTGGGGTTGTGTAGATATTTTTACTAGCTTTCCAACGATATAAAATTTACCAAATTTGGTTTAGCCAATTTGAATCTATTGAATCTATTGAATTTTGAAAACAGGGTCAGTATTGATTTTGAATTAATCTGGAAATTCGCATTTGAACTGAAACGGGCCGGCGGGAAAACTAACGGGCCCAAATCATTTAAATGGACAAAGTCCAGCCCACCACGCGTCCACGCACGCGTGGGCTGTCTGACGGTGGGCTCCACCCGTCAGTGGGCGTTAAACGCCGAATCGGTATGGGGGACTGAGAGACGCACGATTAGATCGCGATCCAACGGACCACGTCCATCGTCGTCGACGGCGAGCGCATGCTACTGGCGCGGCGGCGCTAGGGGGTCGGAGAGCTCACCGGGGCTCCAGCGGCGGTGGGCAGTGTGCGCGGTGAAGGTGTAGATGACGGCGAGGCTCCTGGTAGCAGCGGCGCGTCTTGGGGCGGCTCCAATCGTCGGCGAGGTTCCGCTGCGGCGCACGACAGTGAGGTAGAAATTGAGGGACGGCGGTGGCTAATCGAGGCAGTGGAGTAGCTCAGGCGGTCGAGGGAGAAGAGGTGAGGGTGCTGGGGTGAAGAAATCGAAGGATGGTGGCCTCCTTTTATAGGCGCGGAAGTGGCCGTGGGTGCTGCGGCGAACTCGACCACGGCGCGACTTCTCCGGCGAGCTACTGGGCTAGGCGAGGGAGGCGCACTGCTCAGTACCTCGTGGCGGTCCTCTGGGTGGCGACAGCTAGCGTAGGCGGAGCCCAACTTGGTCGGGTTGCTGCGAGGTTCTGGCGCAGCAACGGCGGGATTTCTTCACCGTCTCCGGCGGCGGCGGGCACAGGTTGGTGTCGCGTTCGTGTTTGGCGGCGTCGCGGTGGCATGGCGATGCTCAACGCGCAGAGAGGGGGTCCAGGGGATGCGCGAGGTGGCGGTGCGGCGCGTGTCCAGTGCGTGTCTGCAGCGTGCACGCGCGAGGGCGTCGGCATGGCTGGGCGCGCGTCGTCCAGCGACTGTCGTGCTCCTCCTCGACAATGGCTGGCGTAGGCAGGTGTAGGGGAGTGAGGTGGAGCTCAACGGCACGGTGGCCAGGGTTGGGGAAGGAAGGGAGAGGGGAGTGGTGTCCATGTGGAACATGGCCGACATGGCCATGTCCATGCCATGCTAGGCCCTTTCCCTAGGGTTTCTATGCTGGTGTGAGAGAGAGAGGGGACCAGGGGACAGGGTAGAGGTCAAGTGGTGGAGTTAGGGTTAGGCAAACACTATTTGGAATAGTGTTTAGGATTTGATCATAATTGCAAAATCAAATTTGTGCCAAATTTGTTCCATGCAATGGGGTTCCAAAATTTGAAATTGGTTGATTTGGATTAGTTGCAAATGACCAGAGACACACATTGGTGGTGGTGGCATTGCAAAAAATAAAAGAAAAGCAAAGTTTGCAAAATGTGAGATTGTTGAATTTGCTAAAAAGTCTCAACTTTGCATGAGCATAGTTTTTGATCTAAGATGAATTTGATATGGTGATCTTTACCAAAGTTGTTCACCTTGATGTGTACTTGGATGAGGTGCAAAGAGTTTGATTTGTTTGGTTTGAAAATCTTTAAATCCAGGGGCTCAAAGTAGTGACCAAATTGCAAATGGCAGATTTGACCATTAGTGCATGTGAGCACTATTTGATCTCAAATTTGATTTGATTTGAGTTTCTTTGATTCCAAAGGTGATAATAAGTGTTTAGTAACATTATACAATTAATGGTGCAAGCCAAATTGGTCTAGGTTAAAGATTTGCAAGAATGGCATAAACCATATGTGAGGGTTTTGGAATTTCTCCTTTTTATTTCTTTTCTTTTTCTTTGATTTTATTTTGTGATCCTTTCTTGATCAAGTTAGGGTTTTAGAATGTAACACATAAGCACATAAGCAATCATCATGGCATTTCACACAATAATGCACAAGTCCTATGCATAGCACTATATGCAAGATAAAAGTTTTTGTTGGTTCTAGATTTTGAGTATTTGGAAATCCTCTTCTTCATTGATTTGAAATTTGGGATGTTACAAACCCTTCCCCCTTACAAAAGATCTCTTCCCGAGATCTTAAAGAAAACTAGGTACTAAAGAGATCTGGGTATTCTTTCTTCATGTCTTCTTCCCGCTCCCAAGTGGCTTCGTCTTCGGTATGGTTGCTCCATTGAATCTTCAGGAACTTGATACTCCTGGTGCGGGTGGTTCTGTATGCTTCTTCCAGGATGCGAATAGGCACTTCGCGATACGTCAAGTCCGTGTTGATATCCACCGATTTGTGGTCGATATTCTTGAACACTTCGGTCTTCTCTGGCACCTCCAAGCATTTCCGGAGCAGTGATATGTGAAACACATTGTGCACAGCCGACATTTCTTCTGGCAGTTCCAGTTGATAAGATACTTCTCCTCGGCGACTCAGAACTTTGAAGGGTCCAACATATCGGGGTGCCACCTTGCCTTTCAGCTGGAATCTCTGCATTCCTTTAAGGGGGGATACTTTGAGATAGACAAAATCTCCGATCTCGAAGGTCATCTCTCGGCGTCTCTTGTCGGCGTAACTCTTCTGTCTTGACTGAGCAGTCTTGAGGTATTCGCGGATCTTGTGCACTTTCTCTTCAGCTTCTCGAAGAACATCTGGTCCAAAGACTTGGCTCTCTCCGACTTCCGACCAATTCAGAGGGGTACGACACTTTCTTCCGTACAGGGCTTCAAAGGGGGCCATTTGTAAGCTGGCTTGGTAACTGTTGTTGTACGAGAATTCTGCGTAGGGCAGGCGGTCTTCCCACTTAGATCCATACTCCAGTACATAGGCTCTCAACATGTCTTCCAGTATCTGGTTGACTCTTTCCGTCTGTCCATCGGTTTGCGGGTGATAAGCGGTGCTGAAATTCAGCCGGGTTCCGAGTCCTTCATGTACTTGCTGCCAGAATCTTGAGGTGAACTGGGATCCTCTATCTGACACAATTGACTTCGGGGTTCCGTGCAGGGCGACTATTCTAGAGATGTATAACTCGGCTAACTTCGGGCCTTGATAGTTGATACGTCCAAAACGTATCTACTTTCCCGAACACTTTTGCTATTGTTTTGCCTCTAATTTGTGTATTTTGGATACAACTAACACGGACTAACGCTGTTTTCAGCAGAATTGCACTGGTGTCTTGTTTTTGTGCAGAAACTCAACTTTTAGGAAAATCCCCGGAAATAATCGCAATGGGCCTATTTCACAGAGAACTTACGAGGCCAAAAGGGCAAGCTAGGGGGGCCCACGGCCCCCACACCATAGGCCGACGCGGCCTGGAGGGGGGCACGCCGCCCTATGGTGAGGGCGCCTCGGCGGCCCCCCGACACTCCACTTTCGACTACTTAACCCTTTCGACCTAAAAACGCCAGGGGGTTCGACCATATTTCCAGAAGACGTCCAGAACTCCGCCGCCATCGCGAAACTCCGTCTCGGGACCAGAAACTCCGTTCTGGCACTCCGCCGGGACGGGGAATTGGAGGGGATCATCGCCATAATCACCACCGACGCCTCTCCATCAACCAGCCATGTTTCTCCCATCCATGTGTGAGTAATTCCCCCGCTGTAGGCTGAAGGGGATGTTAGGGATTGGATGAGATTGATCATGTAATAGTCATAAGATTGTTAGGGCATAGTGCCTAGTATCCGTAGTTGGTACTTTTATGATATTGTTGCAACTTGTTATGCTTAATGCTTGTCACTAGGGCCCGAGTGCCATGATCTCAGATCTGAACATGTTATTGATTCATGAAGATATTCATTGTTTTTTGATCTTACCTGCAAGTTGTATACACATATTGCTGTCCAGAACCCGAGGCCCCAAAGTGACAGAAATTGGGACAACCGGAGGGGAAGGCGGTGATGTGAGGATCACATGTGTTCACGGAGTGTTAATGCTTTGCTCTGGTACTCTATTAAAAGGAGTACCTTAATTTCAAGTAGTTTCCCTAGAGGCCCGGCTGCCACCGGCTGGTAGGACAAAAGATGTTGTGCAAGTTTCTCATTGCGAGCACGTACGACTATATACAGAACACATGCCTATGGATTGTTTAGTACTTGGATATCATTTTATTATTATCTGCAAATGCCCTGTCTTGATTGTTACATGAGTTCTCTCATCCATGCAACGACCGTTCATCCATCCCTGTGCCTACAGTATTTTAATCCTGCTGTTTACTAAAATCACTATTGCTGTCTTTATTACACTGCTGCTTATATTTCACTACTGCTACTGCTATAAAACTGTTGCTACTGATAAACTATTGCGAGCAAGTTTGTTTCCAGCTGCAGCTGAATTGACAACTCCGCTGTTAAGGCTTACAAATATTCTTTGGCTCCCCTTGTGTTGAATCAATAAATTGGGTTTTACTTCCCTCGAAGACTGTTGCGATCCCCTATACTTGTGGTTCATCAAGACTATTTTCTGGCGCCGTTGCCGGGGAGCATAGCTTTATTTGCAAGTTCACCTGAATTGATATTGTTTGCTGCAAATCCTCCATCATGGGTAAAACTCGCGATGCTAAAGTCGCCATATTACCATCCACTACAAGAAAAGGTACAAATCTGAGTACCTCTGCTGCTCTTGATTCACCATCTGTGATAAGTCAACTTGTTTCACCACCACAAGCTTCACGTGTTGGTATTTCTGCTGAATCTAAAAATTCCTCTGATAATTTTGATGATGCTTCTACTGTGCTTGATAATAATGGTTCATTAGGTCCTTTTCTAGATGCTACAATTGCTAGGTCTAGACAAATTGAAAATACTGAAACTCCTAATGAAAATACTGTTACACCTGTTAATTCACCTGAGTCTGATGATTTTGATGAAGATTATGTGGAACTTGATGATGATTTTATTGATAAATGCAATGCTACTACTAGTACAAGTAACCTTAAAAATCTTATTGCACAACATGCTGTTAGATATAAACTGTCTCCTGATCCTAAATTTGCCACATCTCCTATAAACATTAAGGATAAGAATTATGATTTTTCTCTTGATTTATCTCAATATCCATTGTTGAGAAAACACCTTTCTGTGGTACTGAAAAAGAAAGTGCTCTAGAGCACATGAATGAACTTTCTACTTTAAGTAGCTTGTTTTCTGATGATGTTAAGATGCGTACTTATTTTGTTGCTAAAATTTTCCCTTTCTCATTAAAGGATGATGCTAAGATTTGGTATAATAGTTTGCCTCCTGATTCTATTGATAGTCCAAGTTGTTTGCTTGATGTTTTCTTTCGAAAATATTTTCCTGCTAGTGCTCAACATATTGCTCTGTAGAGAATTTATAGTTTTGATCAAGAAGATGGAGAGAAATTGCCTGAAGCTTGGGCAAGGTTTTGCTCTCTTATTAGAGCTCGACCTGGACATGAATTGGAAAAACATGATTTACTTGATATATTTTATAGTGGACTAACCATTGAGTCTAGGGCATACCTGGATAGTTGTGCTGATTGTGTTTTAAGGAAAAGAACTCCGGACGAAGCTGAAGAATTATTGGCTAGAATAAGCCAAAATCATGATGATTGGACTACACCTGAACCAACCCCAACACCAGTATTGAAGAAGAGGGGTATGATTGAATTAAATGATGAAGATATGAGGGAAGCCAAGAAATCTCTTATGGAGAAAGGTATTAAATCTGAAGATGTGAAGAATTTACCTCCTATAGAAGATCTATGTAAGATAATTCCCCCTTCATCCACGATTGAGGTACATTCTCTTCAACGCTTTGATAAAGGAGATATTCCTTACTCAAAACCTCCTGATCAATGTTTAGATGAATTTGATAATTATGTTGTTAAGCAAAATAACTTCAATATGAGTGTAGAGAATCATCTAATGGAAAATTCTCAAGCTATTAGTAAATTGCATGATATTGTGGAGAGAACCTCCAATGATGTTAAGATGCTTGTTAAACATTTTCATATGATTCAAACTCAAATTGATCAACTTACTAAAGTGCAAAATGACTTGTTAAAAAATACTCATGAAGAAAAACATGCTTATGAAGTAACAACTAGAGGCGGTGTTTCTACCCAGGATCCTCTATATCCTGAAGGGCATCCCAAAAGAATTAAACAAGATTCTCAACGAACTAAAGAAGCTAGTAGTCCTTCTAAGAAAAAGAAGAAGAAACATAAAACTGTTGTAGAATCCTCTGAACCTGTTAATGATCCTAATAGTATTTCTATTTTTGATGCTGAAACTGAAAGTGGTAATGAAAATGATAAAGATAATGATAAGAATGATACTCCTGATAAAGAAGAGATTGAAAAAGAACCTGAAAAGCATGCTAAAATAAAAAGTACACTAAAGAAGATTTTATTGCTAAGAAACATGGTAATGAAAGAGAACCTTAGGTTCAAAAACAAATGCCTTTTCCTGCTAAGAAACTAAAATCAAAGGAGGAGGAACACTATAATAAATTTTGTGATTGGATGAAACCTTTATTTTTGCAAATCCCTTTGACTGATGCTATTAAATTGCCTCCTTATTCAAAGTACATGAAAGATATTGTCTTTAACAAAAGGAAAATTTCAAATGAGGAGATTTCCACTATGCTCGCTAATTACTCTTTCAATGGCAAGGTTCCAAAGAAGCTGGGAGACCCAGGTATACCAACTATCCCTTGTTCCATCAAGAATAATTATGTTAGAACTGCTCTATGTGATTTGGGAGCAGGAGTTAGTGTGATGCCTTTCTCTCTTTACAAGAGACTTTATTTAGATAAGTTGATACCAACTGATATATCTTTGCAAATGGCTAATAAATCTACTGCTGTTCCTGTTGGTGTATGTGAAGATGTTCATGTTCAAGTTACTCAAAATTGCTTAATATTAACTGATTTTGTTGTGTTGGAAATGCGTGAAGATGATAATATGTCTATTATTCTTGGAAGACCCTTTCTTAATACTGCAGGGGCTGTTATTGATTGCAATAAAGGAAAAGTTACTTTCAATGTTGATGACAAGGAACATACTATCTATTTTCCCAAGAGGATTGATAAAGTATATGGAGTTAATAAATTTTTAATTTGAGAACTATCAAGGTGGGAACTATTGATTGTCCTATATATGAGCCTAAAGAAGAATATCAAACTCTTGTGATTGGATCCATATCAATTCAATATAAGGTAACATGATTGATTAGAGGTTTATTTCTTTTTATGTCATGTAAAATTTATTTGGTAGCAAGACTTGATCAACCTTGTTAACAAGTATATTTTAAATGCATGGAAGAGTTAAACAACACTTCTTTCCTTCTCCACTTGTTTTACTTGCTGTAGTACTATTTGTTTTGCAAGATACTTTAGTTGTTTAAAATTTTGGAAATCATTTTCCTACGCCGTAATAATTACTTTAACACCCAGAAATGTGCATTTTTCGAAGTTCTAAAAAATTTACAAAAATTATACCGTTGGTCTTATTTTTCGAAGAGCAACCTGGGAGTGCCTGGGGCTGACCAGTGGGGCACCCCAGGGCTGGCCCCCATGTGCCGGCGCGGCCAGCAGGGGGCGCGCCACCCTGTGGTGAGGGCCCCTCCTGGCCCCACTTCTTCATCCCTTCCACTCATTGCACTCTCTCTCCCGAAAAAACTCGTACCAGCTTTCTCTCACTCGCGTTTTTGCTCAAGAGCTCAGGATTTTTCGATCTCCTTGCTCAGCCCAGATTTCTGTCTGAAATTTGGCGCATTTGCTCTCCGGTATGTGACTCCTTCGATTATCCAAATAGAATTTTGTTTGGTTGAGTATATCTTGAGAAATTTGCTGCTGTAGGTGACATGTTAAGTGAGCTTGCATGCTTGATTCAAGTTGTAGAAATGAGTTTTGATGCATGTTTAGTACTCTAGAAAGTTCCTATCACTACAAGAAAAGTTCTGATAGACAACGTCCCAAAATCGTCAACTAAGGGGCATTTTTCGTCGCCTATGGGCCTAACCTGACGATATGGGTTCTGTTGTCGAAACTGCGTCAGGCAAAGTCCAACGACGATTTTTTCGGTCCGTCGCGCTTGGGCGCCCTTCCGCCACGGAAAATCGGACCTTTGCGGAAGTGTTTTCGGGAGCCCGTTGACTGCTGATGTCATGCAAACTGACACGTGGCAGACGCCGTTAACTGCCAGTTAACGGCGTTAACCGGCTGAAACCCCGTGGTAGATGGTAGGCCCACACGAGGCCTGCCACGTCTTAAGCGGGCCGGGCCAGATGACATAGTTTGACCGGTCAACTATATAGCTGGGCTGGTCCATTAGTTACGTGGGCCGGGCCTAACCTCTAAGGTTGACTGGTCAAAACTTAAATGGGCCGGCCCATTTAACATGTGGGGTCCACCTTACAGCAACTGGGCCGGCCCAAGAAGCAAGTGGGCCGGGCCAAAAACACAGGTGGGTCCCACTTTCCTGTTAAAAGGCCGGCCCATTTAGTGTGTGGGGTCCACCGTATAGCAAGTGGGCCGGCCCAACAAGCTAGTGGGCCGGGCCAAAAACACAGGTGGGTCCCACTTTCCAGTTAAAGGGTCGGCCCATTTAGTTTGTGGGGTCCACCATATAGCAAGTGGGCCGGCCCAACAAAATAGTGGTCCGGGCCAAAAACACAGGTGGGTCCCACTTTCCTGTTAAAGGGCCGGCCCATTTAGTATGTGGGGCCCACCATATAGCAAGTGGGCTGGCCCATCAAGATAGTGGGCCGGGCCAAAAACACAGGTGGGTCCCACATTCATGTTAATGGGCCGGCCCATTTGGTATGTGGGGTCCACCATATAGAAAGTGGGCCGGCCCAACAAGATAGTGGGCCGGGCCAAAAACACAGGTGGGTCCCACCTACCTATTAAAGGGCCGGCCCATTTGGTGTGTGGGGTCCACCATATAGAAAGTGGGCCGGCCCAACAAGATAGTGGGCCGGGCCAAAAACACAGGTGGGTCCCACCTTCCTATTAAAGGGCCGGCCCATTTACCATGTGGGACCACCATAGAGCAAGTGGGCCGGCCCAATAAGCATGTGGAGCCCATTATCGTGTAACCGGGCCGGCCTACTAAAGAAGTGGGCCGGCCCAAAATGAAAGTGGGTCCCACACTACTGTAAGTGGGCCGGCCCAATCTGTTGTAGGGCCCTACTTGTTTGACTAGTCAACTTGCATTAAATTTCATGAGCCTAAAATCTGATTTCAATGATACACACAAGTACATACACAAATAAAACAAATAGGAAAATTACAAGGCAATTAATGTGCCCAAATAAAAAAATTACATAGAATCATTGAGGACTTCTATTAGCATCATCAATAACACGTTGACATTTGGCAATCGCCTTGATTGAATCTTGTGTACTCTTTGTCAACATATCGCCTGAGATCTTAAAGCAGCAATACCATGTCTTTTATAAAGTACAGCCTTGAGATATTTACTGTCTGATGAAAGAAATGGTCTAGGTTGACGGCTATGAGAAGATGCATCAGAAGAAATATCAGAACTTTTTGTGGGCCTCACTGGTAATGAAGATTGCTTCATCACAACTGCATTCTGATAATAATGCAAAAAGAGTTAAACGATGAACTATGCAAACATTTATTATGCAATGTAGATATAAGATAATAACAAGTTGCATAAATAAGACATGTATGGAACTTGTACTAAGCACAAACTTACATCATAATGTTGCACAGGGTCGCTACAGATCCTTTTTTGGCGACTATCTTCTAATGATGACTGCTTCATTAAAACTGCATTCTGGTAACATTGTAAACATAGTTACAACAATTAACTATTCAAACATGTATTACGCAATGTAGAGATCAGATAACAGCATGTAGCAGAAATAAGCACAAGATAAGATAAGATGCATGTACTAAGCACATACTGGCTCACTGCAGTCCTTCATTGCGTGCACTAGTCGTGGTCAACATGCCTATCATTTTAGGTTCAGCCATCAAGTGAAATGCTAATCCTCCTGCTCCATTGTCCTTAATCGTGTTTAGATATCACATTTAAGACCAAGTCACCTGGTTTCAAATAACAAAAAACTTGAGCTGCCAAATGAATAAGCCAATATTTACCAGATATCAGATTAAAACCAACTAGATGTTGCTTTGCATGAGATACGAATTTCAGACATTCAGATTTAGAGTAGGGTAATGCCAAGGTTTTACACATAAAGTAAACTGGCATTAAGAATGACCAAATATCAGGTTCAAATCACCCTCGAAGTTTCTCCAAGACAAGCATATCAAATAGGCAGAAACATAGTAAAGCATGAATGGCATTGCTATGACAGGGTTCCAAGTGTTAATCTCTTGCATAAGGAACAATGCATATAGGTTATAGATAATAACGGAAGTAAATCGCTAAAATTACCAACCACGAACTTAGATTCCAACCTTACCTAGCGTCCCATTGCCGTTAATGTTGGATGTTCTAATAAGTGGTTCGCATGATCAATCCCTAGGAAAAATAACATTGACAAGTCAGTCTACGATAATACAAAGACCAGACATGCACGCAGCAATAACTATATAAGCTAAAGACGAGGTATAAGAGCAAGCAGATTGGAAATGCACATAGCATGATTATAAAAGCGATGTGAGAATAGCGTATACACTAGAAAACAGCTAGCGGTGAGCTAATGACGTGGTATAAGAACAAGCAGATTGGAAATGCCCATAGCACGACTATAAAAGCGGTGCGACAATAGCATGCAAGACAAAACAAGCTAAGTAAAGAAATGAATGGGTACAAGGCTATAAATATGTGGATGCACACAGTGTCGTAGAATGAACAGGATGGTAGCGACCGGATAATGCTTTTGTACTGTACAATATTTAAACAAACTTCATGCGAAGCAACACATCAAGAAAGTTAACGGCATATGAGATCTGCAAATAACTACACAAAACATGGCTAAAGAAACACCGCGATCTAACGGGCCAGCGTACTAACCAAGTCATGGCGGGGTTGACGGGCGGCAACTTGCATTCCAGCGGCGGCGAACGCGGGAGACGATGAATCGACCCTGTTTCAGTAGAAGCGGGCGTTAGTGAAGCAGATCTGGTTGGCTGGCAAGGTATTCGGTGAAGTTGATACAGCCGCTGCGGCGAGGTAGTCGGTGGCGAGGTCGGCGGTGAAGCAGATCCGTCGGTGGCGAGGTCGGCGGTGAAGCAGATCCGTCGGTGACGAGGGCGGCGGGGGAGCGGATCAGGTGGGTGGACAGCCAACACGATCAAGGCTACGCTGTGGAGGAGTATGCCGGCGGCGGCAGATCTAGTACTGTAGAGAGTCAGAGCTTTGGCGTGTGAGAGTATTTTTGAGCTAATGGGGCGAATGGTTGGTGGGTGGGTGTGGGCCTGTGGGGAGGGTTCGGGATCTAGGCAAGATATTTCATTGTTACCGAATGAGCCCTCCATGGTCGGTGGGTTGTAGCTTCCGGACCAGGGTTAAAAGGGTAAAACTGGTCACGGGATTTTCGAATGGATGCGGCGGGATGATTTGGCGCGCGGCCGAAATTTTCAGTTTCAAGCTACGAGCAGAACGACAAAAATAATGTTCTTCCCCAGGGAGCTCTCATTTCTTCCTCTTCTCTTTCTCTCTCGAGTCTCTCCCACTCCCCGGCTCCTCTCCCCCTTCTCTCCGGCGGCCTCGCCGGCCGGAGACGAGGCCGACTTCTCTCTGTATATTGTACACCCTCCGAACTAAATTAATTGATTCAACTTTCCTTAGACGTGTATGTATCTAGAGTAAAAACATGTGTGGATACATCCATATTTAGATAAGCAAAGTTGAGTCAGCTAATTTGGATCCGAGGGAGTTAGTGTTGTTGTAAGCTTAGATCCAGTGTTTCCCATGAGCAGAATGGCGCAATGGAGTCGGGGATCTCGTCATCGGCTTCAGATCTGGCCTATGGTGAATCGCGGATCTTGCCGCCAAACCCCTATCCTGTGCCATCAATGTGATGGCGCTAACTGTGAGGCTTGCTTTGGTCAGTGCTTCAGATCTGGCCAATGGGGAAGTCAAGCTGCTAAAGTTCACAAGCTCGGGGCATACGACGGCGTCATCCGTCTTGCCCGTGCACATCTTGGACTTTCAGCGGCCCTTCTCAGAGCCAATATGCCGTTGCTGAGGCCCTTCTTCTCCTTCGTCCTGGCGACTACCGGCGACACCGTCCCAAGTGGTGCGTCCCCGGCGACGGAGTTGCTGGAAAGGATGCGGAGCAGAGATCTGATGTGCTGTCGAGAAGGACTCGATTGATTTTCTTCTATATGTTTTGGGGTCCTTTTTGTAAAGTTGCAGGTTCTATTAGTTATTGTCTAGTACTTTTGGTCCTCTATATAATTTTTTGGACTAGTTTCCATTGGCACTGATAAATTGAATTTTGACAAGTTCACGGGGAAAAAAATTCCTTTGCACATATGGCCTATCATGTATAAACATTCTTGAGATTTAAACTATATGTAATGTGCCATGCATTAACCCTAAACCATATATATGTAACTAACCCTAGCTGATCAAACCCTACTTAATTAAAACAAATAACCCTAAACTATACGCATGCACTTTATGCGCAAAGGCGCGGGTGCCTCTAATAATGTGTGTGCGCACTCGATCGATGATCCCTAAACCTTATACAACCCTGAAACCCTAATCCCTAATCCCTAAACACCCTAAACACTAAACCCTAGACCCTAAACCCTAACCCTAAGCCTAAACCCTAATTAAACCCTATATATAGGCCAACGAAACTTAATTGTGCATCAAGCAGGCCAGGGGTCCCTCGCGGTCCTCTAATTAAATTAAATGTGCCATGCATTAACCCTAAACCATATATATGTAACTAACCATAGCTAATCAACCCTACTTAATGAAAACACATAACCCTAAACTATACTAGCTATAACCCGATCTAATAAAAACATGCTCTATATATAGCAGCTAGCTAGCAAACCGTAGATTAACACCAATTAATATATACATGGCCTATATCGATCATGTTGTATAACATATCCCTGAGATTCATTAATTAATTATATAATTATCGTGATAAATTAATTAACTTTAATTTTGACAAGTTCTCTCGAATGAAAACACATTTGATTAAGTTGCCTCATAATATATATATATAATTAGTGTGCATGCATGGCCTACCATGCATTCGTGCATATATTTTAATGTATATTTGAACATATTCTTGGGGATTTCAATCTCTCTCTCTCGATCATCTATATATCGTTGGTGGCCAAAAAACACACATATATATGCATGCAATTTATGCGTAAAGGCGCGGGTGCCTCTAATAATGTGTGTGCGCACTCGATCGATGATCCCTAAACCTTAAACAACCCTAAAACCTTAAATCCCTAATCCCTAAACCCTAAACACCCTAAACACTAAACCCTAAACCCTAGACCCTAAACGTACCCTAACCCTAACCCTAACCCTAACCCTAACCCTAAACCCTAGCTAATCCTAAACCCCAATTAAACCCTATGTATAGGCCAACGACACTTAATTGTGCATCGATCGAGCGGGTCATGGGTGCCTCGCGATCCTCTAATAAAATTAAATGTGCCATGCATTAACCCTAAACCATATATATGTAACTAACCCTAGCTAATCAACCCTACTTAATTAAAACACATAACCCTAAACTATACTAGCTAGCTATAACCCGATCTAATAAAAACATGCTCTATATATAGCAGCTAGCTAGCAAACCGTAGATTAACACCAATTAAAATATACATGGCCTATATCGATCATGTTGTATAACATATCCCTGAGATTCATTAATTAATTATATAATTATCGTGATAAATTAATTAACTTGAACTTTGACAAGTTCTCTCGAATGAAAACACATTTGATTAAGTTGCCTCATAATATATATATAATTAGTGTGCATGCATGGCCTACAATGCATTCGTGCATATATTTTAATGTATATTTGAACATATTCTTGGGGATTTCAATCTCTCTCTCTCTCTCGATCATCTATATATTGTTGGTGGCCCAAAAAACACACATATATATGCATGCAATTTATGCGTAAAGGCGCGGGTGCCTCTAATAATGTGTGTGCGCACTCGATCGATGATCCCTAAACCTTAAACAACCCTAAAACCTTAAATCCCTAATCCCTAAACCCTAAACACCCTAAACACTAAACCCTAAACCCTAGACCCTAAACGTACCCTAACCCTAACCCTAACCCTAACCCTAAACCCTAGCTAATCCTAAACCCCAATTAAACCCTATGTATAGGCCAACGACACTTAATTGTGCATCGATCGAGCGGGTCATGGGTGCCTCGTGATCCTCTAATAAAATTAAATGTGCCATGCATTAACCCTAAACCATATATATGTAACTAACCCTAGCTAATCAACCCTACTTAATTAAAACACATAACCCTAAACTATACTAGCTAGCTATAACCCGATCTAATAAAAACATGCTCTATATATAGCAGCTAGCTAGCAAACCGTAGATTAACACCAATTAAAATATACATGGCCTATATCGATCATGTTGTATAACATATCCCTGAGATTCATTAATTAATTATATAATTATCGTGATAAATTAATTAACTTGAACTTTGACAAGTTCTCTCGAATGAAAACGCATTTGATTAAGTTGCCTCATAATATATATATAATTAGTGTGCATGCATGGCCTACAATGCATTCGTGCATATATTTTAATGTATATTTGAACATATTATTGGGGATTTCAATCTCTCTCTCTCGATCATCTATATATCGTTGGTGGCCCAAAAAACACACATATATACGCATGCACTTTATGCGTAAAGGCGCGGGTGCCTCTAATAATGTGTGTGCGCACTCGATCGATGATCCCTAAACCTTAAACAACCCTAAAACCCCTAAATCCCTAATCCCTAAACCCTAAACACCCTAAACACTAAACCCTAAACCCTAAACCCTAACCCTAACCCTCTACCCTAGCTAACCCTAAACCCTAATTAAACCCTATGTATAGGCCAACGTCACTTAATTGTGCATCGAGCAGCCCAGGGGTGCCTCGCGGTCCTCTAATTAAATTAATTGTGCCATGCATTAACCCTAAACCATATATATGTAACTAACCCTAGCTAATTAACCCTACTTAATTAAAACACATAACCCTAAACTATACTAGATATAACCCGATCTAATAAAAACATGCTCTATATATAGCAGCTAGCTAGCAAACCGTAGATTAACACCAATTAAAATATACATGGCCTATATATATCGATCATGTTGTATAACATATCCCTCAGATTCATTAATTAATTATATAATTATCGTGATAAATTAATTAACTTGAATTTTGACAAGTTCTCTCGAATGAAAACACATTTGATTAAGTTGCCTCATAATATATATATAATTAATTAGTGTACATGCATGGCCTACCATGCATTCGTTCATATATTTTAATGTATATTTGAACATATTCTTAGGGATTTCAATCTCTCTCTCGATCATCAATATATCGTTGGTGGCCAAAAAACACACACATATATATATATACGCATGCAATTTATGCGTAAAGGCGCGGGTGCCTCTAATAATGTGTGTGCGCACTCGATCGATGATCCCTAAACCTTAAACAACCCCTAAAACCTTAAATCCCTAATCCCTAAACCCTAAACACCCTAAACACTAAACCCTAGACCCTAGACCCTAACCCTAACCCTAACCCTAACCCTAAACCCTAGCTAACCCTAAACCCTAATTAAACCCTATGTATAGGCCAACGACACTTAATTGTGTGCATCGAGCAGGCCAGGGGTGCCTCGCGGTCCTCTAATTAAATTAAATGTGACATGCATTAACCCTAAACCATATATATGTAACTAACCCTAGCTAATCAACCCTACTTAATTAAAACACATAACCCTAAACTATACTAGATATAACCCGATCTAATAAAAGCATGCTCTATATATATAACAGCTAGCTAGCAAACCGTAGATTAACACCAATTAAAATATACATGGCCTATATCGATCATGTTGTATAACATATCCCTCAGATTCATTAATTAATTATATAATTATCTTGATAAATTAATTAACTTTAATTTTGACAAGTTCTCTCGAATGAAAACACATTTGATTAAGTTGCCTCATAATATATATATAATTTTAGTGTGCATGCATGGCCTACCATGCATTCGTGCATATATTTTAATGTATATTTGAACATATTCTTGGGTATTTCAATCTCTCTCTCTCTCGCGATCATCTATATATAACGTTGGTGGCAAAAAACACACACATATATACGCATGCACTTTATGCGTAAAGACGCGGGTGCCTCTAATAATGTGTGTGCGCACTCGATCGATGATCCCTAAACCTTAAACGTACAACCCTAAAACCCTAAATTAATTATCGATCTCCCTGTGATTCATTAATTAATTATATATATAATTATCGATGATAAATTAATTAACTTGAATTTTGACAAGTTCTCTCGTATGAAAACACATTTGATCAAGTTGCCTAGCTCATAATATATATATAATTAGTGTGCATGCATGGCCTACCATGCATTCGTGCATATATTTTGATATATATTTGAACATGCATATTCTTGGGGATTTGAATCTCTCTCTCTCTCGATCATCTATATATCGTTGTTGATGGCAAAAAAATACACATATATATACGCATGCACTTTATGCGCAAAGGCGCGGGGTGCCTCTAATAATGTGTGTACGCACTCGATCGATGATCCCTAAACCTTAAACAACCCTAAAACCCTAATCCCTAATCCCCTAAACCCTAAACACCCTAAACACACTAAACCCTAGACCCTAAACACCCTAAACACTAAACCCTAAACCCTAGACCCTAAACACCGTAAACATTAAACCCTAAACCCTAAACACCCTAAACACTAATTAAACCCTAAACCCTAGACCCTAAACACTAGACCCTAAACCCTAGACCCTAAACACCCTAAACACTAAACCCTAAACCCTAGACCCTAAACACCGTAAACACTAAACCCTAAACCCTAAACACCCTAAACACTAATTAAACCCTAAACCATAGACCCTAAACACTAGACCCTAAACCCTAGACCCTAAACACCCTAAACACTAAACCCTAGACCCTCTAAACACCATAAACACTAAACCCTAAACCCTAGACCCTAGCTAAACACCCAAAACACTAAACCCTAAACCCAGCTAGCTAACCCTAAACCCTAATTAAACCCTATATATATAGGCCAACGACACTTAATTGTGCATCAAGCAGGCCAGGGGTGCCTCGCGGTCCTCTAGTTAAATTAAATGTGCCATGCATTAACCCTAAACCATATATATATAACTAACCCCTAGCTAATCAAACCCTAGTTAATTAAAACACATAACCCTAAACTATACTAGCTATAACCCGATCTAATAAAAACATGCTCTATATATAGCATGCAGCTAGCTAGCAAATTAAACGGTAGATTAAAACCAATTAATATATACATGGCCTATATCGATCATATGTTGTATAACATCTCCCTGAGATTCATTAATTAATTATATAATTATCGATGATAAATTATTAACTTGAATTTTGACAAGTTCTCTCGAATGAAAACACATTTGATTAAGTTTCCTCATAATATATATATAATTAGTGTGCATGCATGGCCTACCATGCATGCATTCGTGCATATATTTTAATATATATTTGAACATATTCTTGGGGGATTTCAATCTCTCTCTCTCGATCATCTATATGTCGTTGGTGGCCAAAAAACACACAGATATACGCATGCACTTTATGCGCAAAGGCGCGTGTGCCTCTAATAATGTGTGTGTGCGCACTCGATCGATGATCCCTAAACCTTAAACCCTAAATAAACCCTAATCCCTAATCCCTAAACCCTAAACACCATAAACATTAAACCCTAAACCCTAGACCCTAAACCCTAACCTCCTAACCCTAAACCCTAAACCCTAATTAAACCCTATATATAGGCCAATGACACTTAATTGTGCATCAAGCAGGCCAGGGGTGCCTCGCGGTCCTCTAATTAAATTAAATGTGCCATGCATATATATGTGTTTAATTTGGGGATTTCAATCGCTCTCTCGTATGTAGCTCTCTCTACCTCTCTCTCTTTCTCTGTCTCTCTCTCTCTCTCTCTCTCTCGTTGGTGGCCAACAACACACACATGCACTTTGTGCGCAAAGGCATGCGCCTCTAATAATGTGTGCGCAGTCGATCGATCTAGTTTTGATTAATCATAGCACACAAATAAAGAAGTTGTATTTGAATCCACACAACCTAATCTAAAACACATAACCCCTAACATGGCCTAATTAATTAACCCTTCTCGATCTCTACCTAATTAGTGGAAATTGCACAAAATCAAAAGGGGTCCCTCACTAATTATGCATATCTGCTAGATTGTGATAAACTTTTGCCACATATATATTTGGTGGATGGGTGCATCTTGGCATGTAAACAATTAGTGTTTGCAAATGGCGTTGTCAAAATTTATGTACAAATGATTTCTTTCCATCCAAAGTGCATAAAATGGGAGTTTTAATGAAGAAAGTACAAATAAAACAGCTCAACATGCTTCCACACCCCGATTTTCACACGAAGTAGAGCATATTTAAAGGATAATTCCAGAGTTTTACTACTTTTCAAGCAACTTTGCTAATTTTCCCCCACTCACATGACTTTATGTCGATTTAACGAAAATATGGCGAATTTAAACTACATGGGCGGGATAGTTTGAATTGTGCGCGTGGCAAAGGGAACCGCCTATTCCTCAACCTTGTGCACGGCAAATTACACACGCAACTCCATTAAACGCCACCTACCGACCTTAATTATCACCCCGGCGGCCCGGCCGCATGACCCCCCACCCACCCGTACACAACTTATCTCCGTCCGTGCGAAGAGCTTCCCCTCCCCGTCCCGTCCGTGCGAAGAAGAAGCTTCCCCTCCCCGTCGTTCTTCTCGAGACGCACCGGCGGTCAAGTTGATCCACGGTAGGGCTGCTATCTCTAGCTCAATCATGTATCGGGCAAGACAGCCTAACGATTTATATTTTCTTGATGCTGCTAAAAAAAATCGTCAGTATGCTCGAACTAATTGGCACTTTATAGTTTTCCGCTCGATTTGTCATCGATCAATTTGTTCATTTGCGTGGGCATATAGAGTCGCTACGCACTCGGTCCGTTAATTTGCTGAAATGCCATGGCAGAGTTTTGTACACGATCTGTTTGCTAAAATGTCGATGGGCATTTTTTGTTTTGTACTCGACATGATTGCTGAAATGCATAATCATGTAGTATAGTTTTGTACTCGATGGATATACATTTCCTACTTCGCCTTAAATTAATCACCAACCACTGTATCTCATAATTAAACAGATGGACGGAACTTGGATACTGCATGGACACTTATGTTCCCCTTCATATATAAATGGTGTTCAACCCTTTATGGGGTTTATTAGAGCTCATGATGGTCACAACCTGGACGTGTATTGCCCGCGCTGCACATGTATGAATGGTGAGAAGAGGCCTCACCCTGTAGTGGCAGATCATTTACACATTTTTGGGATGGACCGCACATATGTTAGGCGGGTTTAGCATGGTGAACCATATAATGATCCTTTAGCAGGAGAAGCAGATCTTGCTCACACTGTATGTGTGCTGGCATATGTAGTTAATTATTTATATTGATGCTGCCGCTATTTCAATCAATAGTTTGCATTGCTGTGCAAGGTTATGTACTCAAATTTAACTTGTTGCAGATGGATGGACGGGAAGGAGAGAAAAAGCGCTTGCTTCAGGAAACGGGTTTCAGCTCTGGGACATGTGTTGTGCCAGATGAGAAGGTAAATATGTAAAACGGCATTTGTTCAGGTTGCATCCCTTAGATGTTTGTCTAATCGGTTGATGTACTAATTGCAGAAGCATAGAGTTGAAGAGGTCTCTCAGTTTGATGGGAGATTTGAAGATGAATCTCAGTTTGATGCACTGTGGATGGTGCGATGACGAGCCTTTCATAGACGAAGGTCCTGCACCTGAGATTATCCAGTCTACAGAAGGAGGCCGTGGACCGAGTACACAGCTTTGCGATGAAGTGGATGCACGCCCAGAGATCATCACGGGCGTCCGGGTAGTCTCAAGACCACCCAGCCCTGATGCACCTGTGGATGGTACTGATGACGAGCCTCTCATAGACGAAGGTCCTGCACCTGAGATTATCCAGCCTACAGAAGGAGGCCGTGGACCGAGTACACAGCTTTGCGTTGAAGAGGATGCACACCCGGAGATCATCAGGGGCGTCCCGGTAGTCTCAGGACCACCCAGCCCTGATGCAAAATGTTGAGCTACTTTATGATTCGTACTCTTATGTTCTGGTGCTGTAGTATGTTATGATTTGTACACCTTTGGCGCTAGATTAAGCATTCAGTGGATGATCGCGTTGCAAAATTCGACACCCACACAATCAGTTCATCGTATGAGTAGTAGCACAATTACTTCTCTGGCCGATTCCTGCCAGCGCATTAGTTGGTAGCATGAAACACTTTCAGGTACTCCCCTCTGATTCATATTAATTGACTCAATTCTGTCTAGATATGGATGTATCTAGATGCATTTGTTAACTAGACTAACAAACTTGAGTCAGTTAATATGAATCCGTGTAAACCGCCCAAGTCCTCGAGCAGCTAGTTTATTGACTCTGGACTCCAAGCCTCTCGCGGCAAGCCATCGACGAAGCTTTGACCAGATCTTGGCCCGCAATTTTTTTCTGTGGCGAATAGCAAAGCTTTGACCAGTTCCTCTCGGGATACAACACGCCGGTGAGCTTGCACGGTTGCCATGAGCACTTTCCGGCGAAACTTCCTCTTTAGCGCCCTCAAGCCGCTGCTGCGAGACAGCACGCAGTGCTTCGAGGTGGACGGAATTCTGGATCTCAGGGCGGGTGGTCCGCATCATCCGGAACGATCTCCGCCGGGTTAACGAGGACATGCATGGCGGCTGTGGGATTTGTTTGTTTTTTTTTTGGTTTGAGCTTGGGATTTGGGGTTTTTTCGGATAGGGGAGGAGGAACCGAGGAAGAGGAAGGAACAGCCGCGTGCTTGGCGCGTGGTGGTGTGCTTGAATTTCGAATTTTTGTGAAATGTTTCATTTCCCCGCTACAATTCGGGGGTTTCTTAACGCGCCAATGCGTCCCGCCGGGCAGCTTCAAGTAAATTTGGGGTGCCACACTATGGGCCCTAGTTTCGATGAGACATGTAATGACTAGTCACATCGATAAGTTCACTGTGTAATAAAATATGTTACCCCTCCCCTTTATGTAGCACCCCTTCTCTCCCGATCGAGTGCCGATTGCCGACGGATGCAAGCCGCTAGCTCGATCCCCTCCTTTCGCCTCCACCGTCCAGGCATCCAGCTTGGAGGGGCAAGCTGCATCTAGCCCAAGCGGATTAGGTAGGACTAGTAATGTTCTCTCCTTTCTCGAGATCGGTTCTTTTTTCCTCTCCTCGATATCTTGCGCATCTCTTTCCTATTACGGGCGAAGGGGTGTCTTTACGGTCACCCTCGAGCTGGGAGTGATTGATGGGGGTGGGGGCGGGGGCTACCTTTGCTTGGATTGGGGTGTTCTTCCTTTATTTGTCGACATTTGCAACCTTTGTAGTTTCGCCGATCCTCACCGTATCTTTTGTCGGCTTGTACAGGGAAAGGTAAGACCTCGGCGGTGGGGGCAATGGAGCGTAAGGCCACCACGCATGTGGGCGGTTGGCTGAGCCCGAGCTGCGTCCCCAGCCCCGCGAAGCTGTGTACTCCGTTTGCTTATCCACTCTTTA
The DNA here is from genome assembly GCF_019359855.2 of Lolium perenne. Classification (NCBI taxonomy): domain Eukaryota; kingdom Viridiplantae; phylum Streptophyta; class Magnoliopsida; order Poales; family Poaceae; genus Lolium; species Lolium perenne. The sequence continues at coordinate 105,372,295 of NC_067248.2, forward strand.
CCTTTTAAGTGTCTCTCTGGTCTCTCGCATCCTCAATCTGTTCCTGTTCTGGAATATGCTTAAAGTAGCACATGTCTTCACTGTTTGTGCGTAAAGCCTCTGTGACACCATGCTCTATATTCTCTGTATCAGGTTGGTACCTCCAGGTTCCGTGGCCGAGGCTATGGGGAACGAGAATAGCGCCCACCTGCTATAGGAGCATGGCCCGATCTGCGCACAATAAGCGAAATGCCATCGCCGAGCTGGGCAGGGACCGCCCAGTGGGTAATTTTTTTAACCAACTTACCATGATGTAGTCTGAATCGATACTCCCTCGGATCCAAATTAATTGACTCAACTATCTGTAGATACGGATGTATCTAGATGTGTTTTAGCTCTAGATACTATCGCCTCCATCCCAAAGCTTTGGGCTTATATTATTTTTAGAAAGTCAAACTATACCATGTTTGACTAAGCTTTTACCAAAAATCAAGAACATGCAAAATACAAAATTAATATCATTAAATAGATAATAAAATATATTTTCCTACGGTATCTACACAGTATTATATTTGTTGATAGAATGTTCTAAAATTTTGGTCAAACTTTGCTTGTTTTGATTTCTCAAAAATAAATAAGGCTTAAGCTTTTGGATGGTGGTAGTACATTCATATCTAGACAAAGCTGAGTTAACTAGTTTTTTTGTCTGTCCATAGCTAGTGTTCACTCTGCAAAAGGCTAAGAGCATCCACTATATGCATCAGTCTATCTCATACAGTAATTCAATATCACTGCTGAGGTCTGCCTTTTGTTTTGCTATTCATATGCAGACTGAAACTTTAGGGCCTTTACTCAAAAGGAAGATCAAAACTGCGGCTAATCAGGCTGCCAGTATGTTGATGCCGCCCCCATCTTCTAAATGCCTCTACAAGCACAAGGCCACGCACCAGCTGGGTGGTGATCTTTTAATGAATATGGTATATTTTCTTAATCCACAAAACATGCCTTGATTTTTCTCTGTTTATTGTCGGTTTTTTCTATGCTTGCCAAAAGTTTACAACAACAACAACAAAAACCAAGCCTTTCAGTCCCAAACAAGTTGGGGTAGGCTAGAGTTGAAACCCATAAGATCTCGAAGCCAAAAGTTTAGAAACACCAAATTCGTTTGCTTACAATCATCATACAGTAATGTTCATCTACTCCAGTTCCCCTAACCCAACATAAAATGATGTTAATTACGATTTTTAGATTAAAAGAGCACCATTAGGCGCTGTTAATTACGACTTTGAGATTAAAATGTCATTTGCAATTGTTAATTAAAATTTTGAGACAATTGGTTAGTTTAACCTCGATCTCTTCTGCTCTCCATTTTTCCCAACCGAACAAAAATGTAACCATTCCATTCCTCTGAAATGGAACCATTCCATTCCATTCCACGCTGTTTCAGAACCGAACACACCCTTGCATTGTTGTGAACTGTTGTCCATACACAGCCATACCCTTCCACTTACATCTAGCACTATATGCATCAGTCTGTCTCAGAGTCATTCAATATCACTGCTTAGATCTGTTCCCATTCTTATGCAGGCTGAAACTGCTGCGCCTTTACTCAAGTGGATGCAAAATGAGGCTAATGAGGCTGCTGTGAGGACGATGGTGCCGGCACCATCTTCCGAAAACCTCTACAAGCACGAGGCCATGGGCCAGCTGGGTGGTGACCTTTTAATGAATCTGGTATATTTTCTTAATCCACATACATGATTTCATTATTATCTGTTTAATTACTGTTGGCTTTGTCTAATGCTTACCAAAAGTTCAGAAACACTGCGTTTGCTTACAATCATCATACACTAATTTTTCACTTTTCGATCTGTCTCATCCAGTATATAAACTGTTGATTTCCATTGGCTTCTTTTGTAATCATTTGCATTGTTGTCAACTGTTCTCTATGCACAACCCTATTCTTCCACTTACACCCCGCACTATTTGCATCAGTCTATCTCATAGATTTATTAAATATCAGTGATGAGTTCTGTTGCTATTCATATGCAGGATGAAACTTCTGTTCCTCTACTCAAATGGATAAAAAATGATCCTGATGAGGCTGCTGTGAAGACGATGGTGCTGCCACCATCTTCTGAAAACCTCCTCAAGCACAAGGCCACGGGCCAGCTGGGTGGTACCCTTTTCAAGAAGGTATATTTTCTTAATCCTCATACATGATTTGATTTTTGTCTGTTTATTGCCGGCTTTGTCTAATGCTTACCAATAGTTCAGAAACACACACACCTATTCTTCCACTTACATCCAGCACTATATGCATCAGTGTCTCATAGATTCATTTTATATATCACTACTGATGTCTGTTTCTCTTCAATTTTTATATGCAGACTAAAACTGCTAAGCCTTCATTGGTCAAAAGGATTGCAACTGCTGCTGATGAGGCATCTGCAGAGGCTGCCACCAAGTTACTGTCAGCCCCACCTTCTGGATGCTTATATAAGCTCAAGTCCAAGGATCAGCCGGGCCGTAACCATCCAAGGGTTCGGGTATATTTTGTTAAGCCACATATACATGCCATGATTTATGTCTGATATTATCACTGGCTCTGTCTAATGCTTTTTGGAATTCGGAAACACCAAATTAGCATGCTTATATTCATCATACACTAATTTTTCACTGTTCAGTTTGTAACATAGTGTTATGCATTTGCTTGTCAACATTTGCATTGCTCTGAACTATGCACTTTACACAACCTAATTCTTCCACTTACGTTCAGCGCTACGCACCAGTAGTACCTCCCATGTTTCCTTCACCATCCCGATGCCGAGCTTGCGGGAATATGGCGGGCCCATGTACATACCCCGCATATAACACCTCCTATGGCTCTATCTACCTTTCTAGTAGCTCCTTCACAGAGTTACATGTATGTATTCTCAGTGGTTTAGCATGAATTGGCATATAGTAAAGTCTTGTTTTTAGTCTTCCTGCTTCTTACATTTGTATCAATTTTCACATGCAGACTGTACCTTGTGAACTTCGTCCAATGATTAACCAGATGTGTCCGCATGAAGGATCTTTCACTATGCATGGCAATGGCAAATTGATGAACACCTACACGGTCTATGAGGTGTATGTCTACAAGACGCAGGCCATCACATATTTGTATGGACATGATTGGAGAAAGTTTGCTTTTGACTACGGTCTGAAGAAGGGCGACGAGCTGAGGATCAGAAACTCAAACGGGCAGATATACGTAACTGCTTACAGAGTTGGAGACACTTCCAAATATATAATATGTAACTTTTTTCTACTCATATCTTTTGATAACTGCATTCTGAGCAGTTGTTCTAAACCATTCCCTATGTTCTAGCTTGCTGGGTTTAACATGATCAAAGCTGCATATCCCCTGATGGAACAGGAGCGGATGTCACAAAGGGCAACCACACCGGCACCGGCACCGGCTTCCCACTCTCCTGCATCAGCACCGGTTCCTGTACCAGCTCCGTTTACTGCATCTACCCAGCAGTCCCCTACATCAGCATTGGTTCCTGTAGAGGCCCCATATACTACACATGCACAAGAGTTCTCGCATCAAGATCGGTTCCTCTAGCTGCACCGTTTACTGCACCTGCCCAACAGTCTCCTGCATCAGCACCGGTTCCTCTAGAGGCACCGTTTACTGCACCTGCCCAGCAGTCTCCTGCATCAGCACCAGCTCGTGTACCAGCCCAGGCTCATGCACCTGCCCCAGCCAGATCACCGAGGTCTCAGCTCATTGATGTGGCCACCCGTGTGGTGACCAGGACGCATCTGAAGGCTATGTTCGTGAGTATATGACAGCATAACTGCTCTTATCTTGATGTCTTCTCTGCTCAAAGTCTCACATGGTTCAGTGCATTGGTGCCATTGACTAATTTTTGGTGGTATCTCTTGCTTTGAATCAGAAATTGCCTAAAAGTATCTCCAAGGATCTCAATGCTGGCCGAAGGGGCAAGATATCCCTCGTCATGGAGAGTGAAGGTCTCACCGTGGAGGGACGGTACTCTGTCAGTCCCACAGATGGCCGCTTGGCTGTTACTTCCAGGTGGAAAAAGTTCATTGACGGTGCCAAACTTCGCATTGGATCAAAGTTGAAGGTCAAGATCTTTCGATGCCGCTGTGACATGCTGGTCATAAAGTTCGCGGTTGTCTAGTTCTGTTGTCCCATGAGCCCTTAGCAAATGCATTTGTAGTTATACTTATATAAGGTTATCTTATCTGAGCTGCTAATTAATTGTATGGGTGGTAAAACTCTGGCAAGCTTTTGCTCTTAGCAAGTATGTATGTATGATCAGCTATTATGATAACTAATGTTTGTGTTCATCTTAATTTGCATTTCTGTTTTAGAAAAAAACTTAATTTCTATTTTGGCTGACCTGTTAGAGAACTATCAGATTGAACCCACAACATGATTCATATAGATTCATTACACCGAGCCACATGTCTTGACCTTGCGATACACTACTTCCATTAATTAGTGCAAGAAGGCTTACCCGAGCTGCCTGAACCATGGCAGATTCGAATCCACCTTATCTATCTAGAAATACAACCTTTGCAGAAAGAGGATTTGCAGTATGGGGAGGCTGACATTGGGGACCCATGAGCCAGCAGCGTCGTCAACGTTTTAAAGGTGGCAGGAGATCGAAAGAAAAAATAAGCCAAAAATCAGTTGGTAAACAAATTCAAGAAAAGAAACATTTACCTTTCTGAGAGGATGACATGCGGGACCCATGAGGCAGCAGCATCCTCAACTATTTCAAGGCGGCAGGGGATCAAAAGAAAAAAGGAAATAGCCAGAAATTAATTAGGGTCAAAAATAAATCCATCAAAGGAAACTTTTATTGTTCATAGAGGATGACATGTGGGACCGACTTGCCAGCTGCGTCGTCATCGTTTCAAAGGGGGCAGGGGATCAAAAGAAAAAGACAAATAGCCAGAAATTAGGGGAAAAAAATAAATCCAACAAAGAAAACTTTTATTGTTCATAGAGGATGACATGCGGGACCCATGAGCCAGCAGCTTCCTCAACGTTTCAAAGTCGGCATGAGATTGAAAGAAAAAGTCAAGTGACAGAAAAACGATCAAAAACTAATCCAAAAAAAGAAACTTAATTGTACATAGAGGATGACATGCGGGTCCCATTTTGTAGCAGCGGTCTCAATGCTTCCAAGGCGGCACAGGACCGAAAGAAAAATGAAGTAGCCGAGAAATCAGGGTGTGAAAAAATCCAAGAACAGAAAGATTTCAATTGGGCTGTATCTGGACCTCTGGGCCTTCGAACTATCCTGCTGGGCCTTTTGACTCTTACAATTTCAGCCCACTCCAAAACAGGAAGGTCGGATTTTTCTCAAAAAAAACAGGAAAGTCCTATGCTTCGCAAAAACAAAAAACAAGGAGATTCAACATATAAGTTTGTTTATGTAGATATAAAGATTTAATTTATCCGTTTGCAATAGCTCAGAGCGAAATACAACGTTTATTGTCTGCAAAATAAAATATCACATGTTTCTTGTACGGGAGGGTGACATCGGGGACCCATGAGCCAGAAATGGAGTCAACGTTTCAAAGGCGGCAGGGATCGAAAATAAAAAAAGCCAAAAATCAGTTGGTAAAAAAATACAAGAAAAGAAAACATTTATCATTCTGAGAGGATGACATGCGGGACCCAGGAGGCAGCAGCATCCTCAACGTTTCAAAGTCGGCATGAGATCGAAAGAAAAAGGCAAGTGACATAATATCAGGAGCCAAAAATAATCCAAGAAAAGAAACTTTATTGTACATAGAGGATGACATGCGGGTCCCATTTTGTAGCAGCGGTCTCAACGTTTCCAAGGCGGCACAGGACCAAAAGAAAAATGAGGCAGCAGCATTCTCAACAATTCCAAGGCGGCAGGGGATCAAAAGAAAAATAAAGGAAATAGCCAGAAATTAATTAGGGGTCAAAAATAAATCCACCAAAGGAAACTTTTATTGTTCATAGAGGATGACATGTGGGACCGACCTACTAACAGCGTCCTCATCGTTTCAACGGGGCAGGATCAAAAGAAAAAGGCAAATAGCCAGAAATTAGGGGTAAAAAATAACTCCAAGAAAGGAAACTTTTATTGTTCGTAGAGGATGACATGCGGGACCCATGAGCCAGCAGCTTACTCAACGTTTCAAAGGCGGCATGAGATCGAAAGAAAAAGGCAAGTGACCAAATATCAGGAGCCAAAAATAATCCAAGATTTATTGTACATAGAGGATGACATGTGGGTCCCATTTTGCAGCAGCGGTCTCAATGTTTGTAATGCGGCTTGAGATCAAAAGAAAAAGAAAGTAGCTAGTAATTAGGGGGTGAAAAAAAATCCAAGAAAAGAAAGTTGATGGACATAGAGGATGACATGCGGGTCCCTTGAACCAACAGCTTACTCAACGTTTCAAAGGGGGCAGGGGATCAAAAGAAAAAGGCAAGCCAAAAATCAGAGGGTGAAAAAAAATCCAACAAAGGAAACTTTTATAGCACACAGAGGATGACATGCGGGTCCCATGAGCCAGCAGGTACCTCAACGTTTCAAACGTGGCATGAGATCGAAAGAAAAAGGCAAGTGACCAAATATGAGGTGCCAAAAAAAACTCCAAGAAAAGAAAGTTGATTGCTCATAGAGGATGACATGCGGGTCCCATTTAGCTGCAGCGGTCTCACCGTTTGAGAGGCGGCAGGGGATCGAAAGAAAAAGTCAAGTGACCAAATATGAGGTGCCAAAAATAATCCAAAAAATGAAAGTTTTATAGTACATAGAGGATGACATGCGGGTCCCATTTAGCAGCAGCGGTATCACTGTTTGAGAGGCAGCAGGGGATCGAAAGAAAAAGTCAAGTTACCAAATATGAGGTGCCAAAAAAATCCAAGAAAAGAAAGTTTTATAGTACATAGTGGATGACATGCGGGTCCCATTTAGCAGCAGCGGTATCACTGTTTGAGAGGCGTAGGATCGAAAGAAAAAGTCAAGTGACCAAATATGAGGTGCCAAAAAAAATCCATGAAAAGAAAGTTTTATAGTACATAGAGGATGACATGCGGGTCCCATTTAGCAGCAGCGGTATCACTGTTTGAGAGGCACGAGGATCGAAAGAAAAAGTCAAGTGACCAAATATGAGGTGCCAAAAAATCCAAGAAAAGAAAGTTTTATAGTACATAGAGGATGACATGCGGGTCCCATTTAGCAGCAGCGGTATCACCGTTTGAGAGGCGGCAGGGGATCGAAAGAAAAAGGTAAGTGACCAAATATGAGGTGCCAAAAATAATTCAAGAAAAGAAAGTTTTATAGTACATAGAGGATGACATGCGGGTCCCAGGTTAGCGACGGTATCACCGTTTGAGAGGCGGCAGGGGATCGAAAGAAAAAGGCAAGTGACCAAATTTGAGGTGCCAAAAAAAACTCCAAGAAAAGAAAGTTGATTGCACATAGAGGATGACATGCGGGTCCCATTTAGCAGCAGCGGTCTCAACGTTTCCAAGGCGGCAAGGGATCAAAAGAAAAAGGAAGTAGCCGTAAATCGGGGGTCAAAAAAATCCAAGAATAGAAAGAATTTTGGTTCATAGAGGATGACATGCGGGACCCATGATCCTGCATCGTAAACGGCTCGATCGGAGAACGTTGAACGAGATGGCGCGATCTAGAAAAAAAACAATGCCAGAGAGGCTGCCATCTGGGCCCTACATCCCTCGGCGGTGCGGATTTGCGTTGACTCGGCCGGCGAACCCGAGATTTCGAGATGCACCACGTCCCGGGCCACCATACGCGACGTTTTGGCCGCTTTCGTCGGGCTAGGTGGCCTCAAAAACGAGAAAAAAAAAGTTTTGACATGAACCACGGAGGGACCAAAAATCGTCGGCCATGGTACACCAGCAACCACGGCGCGACTTCAACTTCGTCGGCCATGGCAACTTTTCTTGTAGTGTATAGTAGTTTCCCTCAATTATATGTCTCGAAATCAAATTTTATAATGATTGTTGAAAAAATTCAGAAAAGGAAAATGGACAACCAAAACTTTGGAGAGGTGTTCGAAAAAGTTAGTTGCTCAACTTTTAAGTGTTAATAATTTAGAGTTTGTTTCTTATCTCTTTGATGGGTATAAACCTCTCCCATCTCTAGGGTTTAATGATAAGCTTATGTTGGT